>NC_056001.1:99279060-99580310 GCF_018446385.1 Zingiber officinale
CGAGCGCGTGTAGGCACACATTGGTGCTCGCTCGATCTTCACTCGGCCGGTAATATACTAAGATCTTCTATAAGGCTAAATGCCTTTACGCTCGGTTGGACTTTGCTTGACCGAGTGTGTGCAGACACACATTGGTGCCCACTCGACCTTCACTCGGCTGGTAATATACTAAAAGTTTTCATAAGGCTAAATGCCTTTATGCTCGGTCATGCCTTGCTTGGCCGAGCGTATATGAGCACATGGGTACTCACTTGGCTTTTGATCGACTGGTAATGTACTAAAAGTCATACATAATGTTGAGTGTCTTTATTCTCAGTTGGGCTTTGTTCGATCGAGCGTATATGAGCATACTGGTTCTCGCTCGGCCTTCGGTCGACCAGTAACATGTTAAGGACTATCTACAAGGCTAAGGGCCCTTATGCTCGGTCGGACTTTGCTAAGCCAAGCCTATATATGCGCACTGGCTCTCGCTCAACCTTTGGTCGGCCGGTAATACACTGAGAGCTATTTATAAGGCTAAGTGCCTTTATACTTGGTCGGGCTTTTCCTGACCGAGCGCGCAAAGGCTCTTTGGCTATATACCTATCTTATCTTTCTCGATCTTGACTCCTTCTTCATTTGATAGGTCGTCCTATCATAACCCATATCACTAGCCTCCCCTTTAAGTCTAGTCAAAGGAGGTATGCCCGACTGGCCAGACACGAGTTTCAATTTTGTTTGTTTTCTTTATTTGCCTAAGTCATTATTGTTTCTTTTTTCTCTTTTTATACTTCAAGAATCAAGCGATTTTTCAAAATTGTCTCTTTGGTAATTGGTTCTTCAACGGAAAGAGAATACCAGAGGTGCTCGAAGATATGACGTCTAGGCATAGGATTTGGCCTATTCTGTCTATCATAAATGCCTCTTTATGGGTGATCGCCATGTGACCTTTTTTTTTCTATTTCTTGAAGTAACCTTTAACATGCTTCTTCATTGACGTCCTATCACATGCCCTTTAGCAAATCAACACCTTTCCCATCACGAGCCATTTCATTTTGATGGAGATCCTTATACCCTCTTAAACCCTAACTCTTTTTTTTTTTAAAAAAAATTTCTTTACTCTTCGTCTTCCTTAACTCATTTTCTGGCACTTCTCTTTTTTGACCTTCTTCAACATTCTGTGCTTCTTCATCTTCCCCGATCTTCTTCTGTTACCTTCCATCCTTAAGGACCTAGTAAGTTACCTATCCCTTAAGTGTCTCTATTTTTCGCCATGGCGGAGGAGTCACTAGTTCCTTGCTACGCTCTAACTTATTCCTCATTTAGCACCGATGATCGAATTTCTATTCGCACTCAGTATGAAATACCTAAAGAATATCGCATTTGGTCTCGCAACCTGATGTTCATCCTCATCTTCCTCCTGATAACTGTGTTACCTTCTTCAAAGACCAATTAGCAGCAAGCTTACATTTCCTTGTTCCTCCATTCTTGTCGGAAATAAGCCAATATTTTGGTATCCCTTTACAACAATTTGCCCCAAATGCTTTTAGATATCTATGTGGGTTATACATGTTATTCCGTCTTTTCAGTATTCCTCCTACTTCTCAAAACTTCTTCATATTTTCCTATCCCAAAAAATCAGAATCAGGAGTATTTCTTTTTCAGTCTCATCCTAAGATGATGTTCTTCACAGAAATATCTTCCTCCAACAAGGGTTGGAATCACGTTTCTTTTTCATAAAATTTTTTAGACCTGTTACATGGTCTACCGCATGACAATCTTCTTTCCCTCCTCTTCCTAATGTAAAAGAACTTCATCAACAACCAACCTTTTTTGATTATTACAATAGATTACTTGGCCATCGCTTTTACATCCATAAATGGCTACGTAATGATCTTCTCTACCTTTTTAGCCTGAGCCTTGTTAAAAAAAGATTGCAATGTTCCTTTGGTAAGTCTTTACACTTCAACCATCACTCTTTTACTAACTAAAATACTCTTTTTATTTTTTGTAGTGGATGTTGTATTTAGAGCTTTGGTTGATAAAGAAATCCACCTGGAAGAGGAAGCGTTACTAGCCAAGGAACAGGAGCTTAACGTCGCATCAACTCAAGCTTCTAATGCTTCTTTGCCTGAACCTTCGACCCAACCTATGCTCGCTTCTAGTTCTCACACCACCTCTGGGAAAACATCCACGAGTTTACCTCCTTTACCGAAGGATGCTCCTTTAGAGCTACTAGAACATGCGCCAGAAAATACTCCTACCAGAAAATGCCCTGGGCGGATGTTAACCTTAACACCCCTCTCTAAGAAACGGGCTCTCTCTATTCCTGAGGATATATCTGTAGGAGATATTCAACCCACTTCTCCAGAACCTACCATATCTTCCTTATACCCAATGCTCGCTTCCCTACCTATTCAACCACCAGAAGATCCTCCCCTTCAAAGTACTAGTTTGGATCCTGAGTTCATGATGACCTTCCAAGAACCAATTCCTTTACTTAACCAAGGAACTCAGGGTCCTCCTATTCTTCTCTTCTCTCTTCCTTCCCTTCATAGTTCTTTATCATCCTCCTCCACATCTTCTTCCACCCTTCCAATATTATTAGGGGGTTCTTTAACTACAGTTTGGGTAGAGGCCTGTAAAGAACTTGAAAAGTTCACATATGCTGATTTGGCTGATAGGTTTTCTTTCGAGGAGACTAAGGTAACATGCCCTTCATCCCTTTGTTTTTTCATTAATACATTCTAATAATAACTTTCCTTTTTACAGCGGTGGGTAATAAATATGAGTGTGTCACACCAATTATATAATTTGGCTCAAGAAAACTACACACTGATGCAGCAAACGCCTGGAGCATCTTCTTCTCATGCCTTTAGAGAATTAGCAGAATTATCTAATTGGCTACAAGAGACCTGCAAACTTCTTAAGGTAGAATCTAAAAATTCGAGTCAATGGAAAGTCTCTATAGAGAATTTTGAGTCTCAAGTTAAATTAGAGGCCAGCCTTCGCACTAAATTGACATCCAAACTAGATAAGTATACTGCCGAGAATGCTCAATTGTTATCTCATCTGCAAGCATTGAAGGATGCTCATGCTCTAGAATTGGCTGCTAAAGACTTTGATTTATAATCTAAAGACTCTGAGCTAGATTCTCTATGTTCATCCCTATCCGCAGCTAAGGCAGAGATTTCCTCCAAAGAATCTGAATTAAAAACTTCTCAAGATACTCTAGCGGATTATCAGGTAGGTGAAGATGAATGATTTGAAAAGAGAAAAAGAATACTTCTAGAATCTCCTAAATTCAATGCTCCTATCGCTGCTTCGATTGCTAGGGCTTTCACTCTTGGGGATGAGGGGGGGGGGGGGGGTATGAGGCAACTAAAAGAAAAAAGACATATAATTTCTGATCCTCCAGCCAATTTCCTTGATTGTTGAAAATTGCTTGAGACCATACCCCCTGATTTGTTTCCCAAGTTGATTTAGCTTTTGATTTGATTTTCAATATATTTTTATGATGTATAACAATTTTAATTGTTAATTTTTTCTTATGATGTTTGACTATTTGTATAATGTATCTCTATCCTGATCCCTTGAGTATCCAGAAATTTGCATACTTAATTGGGTAAAGTTATGTTGATTTTAGTTGATTTGGTTTTATTATTTAAGTTATTATTTTTAATCAGAATTGGTATGTTTTAACATTCACTCGGATTTGTTTTATTGCATTTGGGGTTATCATTTATTAATCTTCTTACAAGTAGATTATCTTTATTTTAATCTCTACATTATTTCTTGATAAAATTTTTTTGTTAAACCTTTACCAACCGAGAAAGCCCACTTCTGTATTTAATTTCAATCGAACTTAATACTCGACCGACCTTTAATGACCGGTCAAGTTTAGATATATATGTGCATATATCCTTAATTAACCTTTGGACTCGATCACCCAATAATCTTAAGACCCGATCAGTTGATACTATCCGACCGAGTTTATACACATATTTTGAATTAGCCTTAAGATTTGATCGGTCGGTAATGGATGACCGAGTTTACAATACAAGAAGCATATAAGTTTTATTTTATGCAAATATTTAGTCTTTCTCGGGATCTTAAAATTTTTTAAGTTTAACCTTGATAATGGATTTAATATCTTGGGAACATAACCTTTTGTATCGGTTATCCACATTGTTTTCCTATTGGTGACATATATGTCTATGATGTCTGAACAGTACCTTTCTCATTATGTCCTCCGCCTTATCAATCAATCCAGCGGTTCTTCTTTGACTTTGTTTTTCTCCTTACCTTAATCTAACATTCCCCCTTAAAACATCTTCCTTCTAAGGCTTTTAAAGAGGAAAAAGAGGAAAATCCCTAACACTTCGTCTTCTTCCTCCGGCGTGCATACTTCTTACTTTCTGCCTTTCATTAGTTGTTTTTCTTGTTCTCACCGATCCTTCAATGTCGACCCCTCGATGAGTGGTATACTCAATGCTCTTCCTAATTTTTATTATAGGAGGCCTATGAGCTCCAATGGAACTATGACTTTTCTCCATACCTGGACGCCCCTACCTCCAGGGATCGTCCTCATCTTCCCCCTCTAGAGAGTGTGACCATCTTTTGGGAACAAGTCCTATGTGGTTTCCGATTTCCTATTCATCCCTTTTTGGTTGATGTTAGTAGGTATTTTGATCTTCCTCTAAATCAACTTATTCCCCAATCCTTCTCTATTATGGTTGATTTGTTGTTGTTTCTCATCTACTTGACTTTCCTTTATCTCCTCGACGATTCCACCATTTTTTCATTCCTCGTCAAGTGGAAGATAGTGTTTTTAAGTTTCCATCACGCCCTAAAATCACTCTGTTCCATAGAATTCCCCTCAAGGAGAATGACGGGACAATCTCTTTTTTATACATCTTCCTTCTCCCCCACCATATCCCATAGCCTAGCATCGCAACCTTTCTCTTATTCTTCAATTGGGCAATATTTCTGAAGATCCCTCTCTTCGCACTTCCCTGGGAAAATTAAAAGGAGCAAAGTTTAACTTGCCTGTCTTAATCGCTGAAGGCTTGTTTTTTTTCCTTTGGTCTCAGCCCAGCTGACATAGCCTTGAATGTTTCCTTTGGTAAGATTATTCTCCTTATGCATGTTTTTTGGTCATTTTCATATTATTTTTAACATGAATTTCTCTCTTTTTCTAGCTGATGCTATCCTCCCTGCTTTCATGTACAATAATACTCGACTCACAAGAGAAGTCTTGACTAGAATTGGGGATGAATTATTAAGGGATCATCATCTCAATCACCCTTCCTCCTCTCTTGGTTTACTACTCTGAGCAACCTCAAGAATCATCAAGCTCATCAGATTAGGAAGGTCCTTTTGTTGTGAAGCGTAAAAAGCCTCGTGCTTCCTCCCCGTGTCCACTTTCTTCTACTATAGCTACTTTTGAACAAATTCCTATTACTTCTTCTGAAATCTACCATAGCAGAGGTAAGGAACCTGCCCTTCCTACACATGCTCGTTCTAATTTTGCTTTGAATATGATGAGGCCAAGACTTCTTATTCCTATGTCTATTGATATTCCTTTAGCTGTTCCTTCACTTGAGGAAGCACCAACTATTCCTATGGCTTCATTGCCCCTTCTTCCGGCTCTACCTTCTTCTTCTACCAAGCCCCGTGATAAAAGAACTCCTTGCAGGAGATCAATTACCTCCAGGCTCATCAGAACATCCACTGAACAGGATCCTTCATTAGCTAGCCTTTCATCTCCTGATCTATCTCCACAGGGTTCTGAACTTTCTTCTTCTTCTTCTTCTTCTTCTTCTTCTTCTTCTTCTTCACCGTTTACAGCTTCCACCAACTCCTCTATCCTTTTTAAACAATCTCATGGGCTACCATCTCAACTTGGTCAAACCTCTATTCCCACCTCATATGGGCTACTTCAACTGAAAGGATCATTAGCTGAGTCCTGGTTGCAGTCACAAGCACATATGAAAAGGAATACAATATCTGAACGTGCTGATGATCATAATCATCAAGCTACTACGGTAAGTTTCTGATTAAACTTTCCTAATTGGTAACCACAAAATATAACCATGTTGTTATTCTATTCAGCTCTATGCTTCAAGCCTACATTTGAGAAAGCTAGTTGGGGATTTAAAAAGGACTAACCAAACTTTGAAAGATAAAGTGGAGGAATTATAAGCTACTTCCAACCTCCCTAATAATGAACTCATTCAGCTACAGGATAAAGTGCATTCACAAACTGAACACAACACTAGCTTAGAAAAAGCTCTACAAGATTGCTGTCAATTGCTATAATCTCGAGAAGAAGAAAAGAAAAACTTAGAGCTACAATTACAAGGGATTAATTCTAAGCTTGATGTTGAAAAGGCCTTAAAAGATAAAGCTCTCTCGGATGCTGCTCACAAAACCTCTCTTCTAGACCAATTACAACTGTCCTATAGCTCGAAGTCTCCTGAGTTAGCCCCAGAGTTAGCTTATAAAGATTTTGCCTTATTTCAGCAACAGGAAGGATTACGAGCCCAAGACTTGCAGATAAGCTCACTTTTGAAAGAACTAGAGGACAGGGGGGAAATGATAGTCTACAATTTGAGTTTTAAGCATATAAGGCAAGTGAGGAAGAGCGCTGGCAGAGCAAACGCAGATCCTATTTGAATTCTCCTGAGTTTGGTCATGTATCGTAGGAACCCTTACCCATTCTGTTGAAAGGGTAATTCAACAGTTAAGAGAAGGGGGTTACCTATCAAAAAAACCTCCTCCCTTGTTCGTAGATCACCGACGACTTAACCAGGAGCTTCCAAGAGACTTTCTAAGCAAATTTGAGTGAACTTGGGATCTTGTATCTATATTTTCTTATCATTTCATCACTACTGTATAATACTTGTTGTTTATCAAATGTTAATGAAAATTTACACTTACCTGTCTTTCCTTGTGTAACTTCCCTATCTTCAGAACCACCCAAGTGTTTATATAAATAAACTTTTTCAATATACTCGCTATATGTAGAGAAATCCCATAGAAAATTTATAATCGAAGGAAGTAGATCTCATAGTTATCTTTTGAGTAATATATAATTCTAAATGAGCTTTTTTTTTATGATCTCCAGATTTGTATGATGAGTTAAATGCCTTGTTTTTATATATATAAAGAATCCCCGACCTTTCTAATAGGCCGGTGAGACGTACATTTCTGGATGAAATAAGCATACAATATAAATGCTCTTTTGGACTATTCCCGATGATATAATAGACTGGTCGAATTTATGTACCCAGGCGAGATTAAACATCTGCAATGTAAATGCCCCTTTGGGCTTTCCCCGACTGTATGATGGATCGGTCAGATTTATATACCCGGGTGAGATTAAACATCTGCAATATAAATGCTCTTTTGGGCTTTTCCTTGACTGTATGATGGACCAGTCAGATTTATATACTCGGGCGAGATTAAGCATCTGCAATATAAATGATTCTTTGGGCTTTCCCCTGACTGTATGATGGACCGGTCGGATTTGTATGCTCGAGCGAAATTAATTTTCTGCACAATAAGTAATGTTGATGCTAAAACCCATGGTTGATCTTAAGGAGGGTTTAAAGTTTCTGGTTCCCCTTAAGGAAGTATGTTTGGTCACTCATTAAGGTCCCCGATCGACTATATAATGATTTAAGTTTCGGATTCCCTTTAAGGAAGCTTGTCCGGTTCCCCTTAAGGAAGCCTGTCCGATCACTCCTTTTCTGTTAATATTGCCCATGGTTTAAAGAGAAGTATATGACCCCTCCAAATAATATTGCCTGTACCTTTTCTGTTACTCATATCAACAATGTTTGTACAAAATATATGAATGACTTATAGGAATGTTTGCTAAGTTCTATATGATTGCAAATGATTAGCACTCCAAGGTCATTCAAGTTTTCTCCCTTCTACATCTTGGAGGTAATAGGAGCCTGATATAAGTTTCTGTATGATTTTATAAGGTCCTTCCTATTGGGATTCTATCTTGTTAACATCTTCAATAGGCTTGATGTGCTTCCATACAAGATCACCTACCTGAAAAAACCTTGGAATAATTCTTTTATTATAATTTTATCTCATTATTTGATGATATGAAATGAGCCGGGTTGCCGCTTTGTCCAGTGCTTCCTCTATTAAATTAAGTTCCATGAGGCGTCGATCTACATTGTTGTCATCATAAAGCCTTCTTCGATCAGATTCCACTCTGACTTCAATCGGAATCACTGCTTTGCCCCCATAAACCTGGTGAAAAGGAGTAATTCTTGTGGCTTCTCGAGGAGTGGTACGATATGCCCACAATACATTGGATAATTCATCTACCCAGCTACCACCAACATGATCTAATTTTGTTTTGAGTCATTTGATAATTTTCCTGTTGGTTACTTAGGCTTGCCCATTACTTTGTGGATATACCACAGAGGTAAAAGCTTGTGTGATGCCATAATCAGAACACTATTGTTTAATTTTCCTACCCTGAAATTATTTTCCATTATTAGAAACTATTTTGTGTGGAATGCCAAAACTACAAATAATATGCTACCATAGAAATTTGATAACTGCATGTTCAGTGATTCTAGCCAATGGTTATGTCTCTACCCATTTATAAAAATAATCAACAGCTACTAATAAGAATCTCCTTTGAGCAGGTGCAAGAGGAAAAAGTCCAACTATATCCATGCTCCATTGATCAAAAGGATAGAATACCATATAAGTCTTTGATAGTTCAGTGGGATGATGAGGAATATTTTGATGTTTCTGATAAGATAAACATGTTCTCACAAGTTGAGCAACATCTACTTGTAAAGTAGACCAAAAATATATCCCGCTAATAATATCTTTCTAGCAAGAGATCGACCTCCCATATGACTATCATAATAGCCTTGATGCATCTCTTGTAAGATATATTGTATATCATCTAATCCAACACATTTAAGTAAAGGACTAGAGAATGCCCTTTTATATAGATGATCTCCAATCATAGTATACTGGCCTGCCCTTTTCTTGAATACCCTAGCTTGTTCTGCATCAATAGGTAGAATTTCTTATCGTAAAAATAGAATGATAGGTGTTCTCTAATCACTCTGGATTTCTAGATTGACCTATTGCTCAACACAAGATACTAATAATGTTTGCTCTACTAGTCTATCCAAATTCCAAGGTATAATGACAGAAGCTATTTTAGGAAATTCATCTGCTGCTTGATTGTCTGCTCGGGAGATTTTTTTTATACTTACTTTATGAAATTCAGCTTTTAATTTATTAAATGTCTCTGCATATAGCTTGAGTCGTTCATTGCTAATTCCAAAATTACCTATTAATTGCTATGCTGTCAATTGAGAATCAGAATGAATTACCACTCAAGTAGTTCCCACATGCTTAGCAGCCTATAAGCTTGCTATCAATGCTTCATATTCGACCTCATTATCGGTGGCTCTATAATTCAATCTAACAGATATCTGTATTCGATCTTCTCTAGGAGATATAAGAAGAATCCCTATTCCACTACCTTGTCGAGTAGAAGATTCATCCACATAGATGATCCAAGTTTCCTCTGTTTCTGGACTTGGTATTTCTGTTATGAAATCCGCTAAGGTTTGAGCCTTGATAGCAGTCCGAGGCTGATACTGTATATCATATTCACTAAACTCGATCGTCCACTTGATCAACCTTCCGGACACTTTTGGATTAATGACTACCCGACCCAGAGTGCTATTAGTCAATATTAAAATTGGGTGTGACAGAAAGTAAGGCCGTAATCTCTGAGCTGCTAAAACCAATCCATAAGCTAATTTCTCGAGTGTTGTATATCGACACTTTGCTCCTTTTAATAAATAGCTCAAAAAATACATAGGTAACTATTATTTTTCTTCCTTCCTCACTAATACAGAACCAACAGCATGTTCGTTGGCTGATAAGTACATCCATAAGGTCTCTCCTACTACTGGTTTAGCTAATATAGGGAGAGTAGACAAATATTCTTTCAGCTCCTCAAATGCCTTGCTACAATCCTCATCCCATTGAAATTTAGTTGCTTGTCAGAGTATTTTGAAGAAGGGGAGAATCTGATCAGCCGACCGAGAGATGAAGCGGGATAGAGCAGTAATCCTCCCCATCAATCTTTGTGCTTTCTTTAGGTTCCGTGGAGGAGTCATATCTTGTAGTGCTTTTACTTTGCTGGGATAGACTTCTATTCCCCGTTCGATCACCATGTATCCCAAGAATTTTCCACTCTTGGCCCCAAATAAACATTTGCTGGGATTGAGTTTGAGTCCATACCTCCTCAGGGTCCTACAAGTTTCTTCTATGTTAGCACAAAAATAAGAAGCCTGTATAGATTTAATAAGTATGTCATTCACATAAACTACCATGTTTCTTCTAATTTATTTATGAAAAACCTTGTTCATGAGCCTCTGATAAGTAGCTCCTACATTTTTAGACCAAAAGATATAATATTGTAACAATAAGTACCTTCAATAGTTATAAAGCTAAACTTTTCCTGATCTGCCTTAGCGAGTGGAACTTGGTGATACCCCTAATAGGCGTCTAGCAATAGAATCCACCACTTGATCTATACGAGGCAGAGGATAATAATCCTTCGGATAAGCCTTGTTGAGATCCCTGAAATCAATACATACTCGCCACTTATTACCTGGCTTAGAAACTAAGACGACGTTAGCCAGCCAGCTTGGAAATTGTACTTCTCGAATATATCCAGCCTCCAACAATTTATCCACTTCTTTCTTTATAATTTTATTCTAATCGGCTCCAAAGTCCCTTTTATTTTGTTTGACAGGATGGACATCTGGATATACATGAAGAGCGTACTCCATAACCGTTGGAGCCACACCTTTCACCGCCTTAGGTGTCCAGGCAAACACATCGTTATTTTTCATCAGGCACTTTATCAAGTCCTCCATGAGATCAGGAGCAAGATGGGACGCGATGTGGGTAGTAGCTTCTGGTTGGCCGATTTGTATATACACTTCCTCCTTCTCCTCATATACAAGGGTGGACAATTTTTCATGGATGGCATTGAAATCCATCCTCTGATGTTTTTGGGTGGCTTTGGCTTCCGCTCTCACAACCTCCACATAGCACTTACGTGCTACTATTTAACCTCCATTCACTTCCCCCACTTGATCATTCACAGGGAATTTTATCTTCTAACAGAAAGTAGAAACGACTGCCCTGAATTCATTTAAGGCTAGTCGACCCAAGATAACAATATAAGTTGACGGGGCGTCAACCACCATGAAAGAAGATTGGCGTGTCCTCATAAGGGGCTCCTCCCCTAAGATATGACCAATTTTATTTGACTTAGTGGCTATACTTCATTGCCTGTAAACCCATATAATGGAGTAACCATAGGATGAAGATCGCTCGGGTCCATCTGTAGCTGACCAAAAGCTTGTTTAAAGATAATATTAATAGAACTGCCGATGTCAATAAAAGTACAAGAAATGTTGTAATTGGCTATAACAAACTTAATTATTAATGCATCATCATGGGGCACTTCTACCCCTACTAAATCTTTGGGTCTAAAATTGATTTATAGTCCCGCCGCCTTCTCGGCACTACATCCGATGGCGTGTATCACTAATCGCCGAGCGTGTGACTTCCTCGCCCAGTTGGAATCACTATCAGTGGGTCCTCCCACTATCATATTGATATTGCCCTGAGCAGTGTTGTTGTGATTCTCTTCTTGCCGAGCCGATGGTTGCTCTAATTGTACTTGGTCCGGTGTTTGTGCCTGCACAGTGGGGAGAGATAATATTCCTGCTTGTGATTGGCTCGGCTGATATTCGATCTTAAGCGAGCTATTCTGCCGTGGTATCATTGACAATTTGGAACTGGGGAACACCGATGGTAGCGGGTGTTACCCGCTTGTTGATTCTTTAGAACAAAATAATTTTCAGTATTATGACTACTTGTCAGATGATATGTGCACCATCTCTGAGGAAAGCGTTGAGGAACCTCCACATGTTGTACTGCTTGAGGTCGAGGTTCCGAATGACGATGATTTGGATCTGCCCGAGGCCCCTTATAATGCTGAATAGGCCCCGTAGAACGTACTGTGGCAGGAACGGGCATGGAAATAGTGGTATCCTTCCTCCGGGCAGCTTGAGCTTCCTCCACATTGATGAACTCCGAAGCTCGCTCGATCAATATATCGAAATTGGTGGGAGGGTTCCTAACTAAATCTTTAAAGAAATCATTATCGTTAAGCCCCTAAGAAAAGACGCTTACCAAGATCTCCGTGGTGGCCGAAGGGATATCGATGGTCATTTGGTTGAACCTTTTAATATAAGCTCTGATAGATTCTTTAGGTCCTTGCTTGATTGAAAAGAGACTCCAAGGGGTTTTATGATACCTCCGATTGCTAGAATAATGATGTAGGAACACCTTGCGGAAGTCCTTAAAGCACCGAATAGAATTTTTCGGTAGTCACTTGAACCACCTCTGAGCTGCTCCCCCAAATGTAGTAAGGAACATTCGACATTTAACACCATCGATAAATTGTTGGAGGAGCGCCACATGTTTGAATTTGAGAAGATGATCCTCGGGATCAGTTGTCCTTGAGTACTCTCCAATATTTAAATTTTGATAATGCTTCGGCAAAGGATCATCTAGCACTGGTTGAGAAAATGGAGTGATAATCCTTTTAGAGAACTATCACTGGCTACAATCTTCCCTTTTCATTTTATTCTTACACAGGTTTCTCCAGAAGACTCCTGAAGAATTACTTTTCATCCCCTTTGTCCAAGAGGTGTCCGAAAATACGCTTTAGGACGTCGGGTGGGAGAGAGAGGGGTAGAGAGCAAATGAACTGGATTTCCCCCCTCGATCCCTCTTTCCCTATGATGAGAAGTTATAAACATTGTCGGATGTTGTGCTACAGGTAGCGTGCCAGCAGTATTGACTTGTTGTTGTTGCTGCAATATCTTCTGCACTCTAGCATTGATGAGCAACTCTAGATCCTCCTGCGATATAGTAATAGTGTTGAGTTTTTCAGCTTCCTCCATCTTCATAGCTTCAGATTCAGGTGAATAGTTTTTTAGAGACGGCGCCAAATTTGATCCTATCTGAAATCTACAAAATGGTGCGCTGGCTCAGGTGAATGATGATCCTTGATAAAGATAGCCTCCTGGAGACCTAAAAGAACCTCTCCACGATCCTGCGCAAAGCGAGATAAACCAACAATGCATTAGTGACCTAAGACCAGGGTGGAGATCCCTGGCTAGGCCCTTTAACGCTCAAGTCAGTTTCTCTCTCAAGGGTGAAGAAGAAGAAGAAGAAGAATAAGAAGAACAGTAACTGAAGTACTCTGAAACAGAGTTTAGATGCTAGAACTTACGTACCTTGCCAACGAAGATAATCTCCTATAACTTCATGTGACCTTCATAGTCATGAAGTAGTCCCTGGTTCATTAAGGTTTGTAAGGAGATGAAGTCATCTCTCGAGCTTCGTACAATAATCTTTTTAAGGAATCTTTTTGGTACCCTAGATGTACCTATTTTATTATTTGTGACTCATATTTATGATGGAATATGCATATAAACACATCATTATAACTGAAAAAACTTCTAGAAGATTTTTTCTGCTAAGTTTGCTAGGCTATCATACTCATATATTTCTGTCAACCATGTTTCGACCAATCATTCAAGCCGATCATATATATATTGTGAATACTGTTGGAACCCCAAGGTGTTTTGATGTGATCAAACAAGTTAAGTTAGGTCCTGTTAGTTTTAACCCTTGTGTTTATGTGTGCAGGAGCTTAGGAGCACAGGAAGTCGAGCGAAAGACGTGGCGAACGAGAAGGATGGCACGGGAGAGAGCCGACGGGCTCGGTGTGTCTTAGGGACGAGGTAACCCCGGAAGGGTACACCGGTGGACGAGAAGAACGTAAGCGACGTTCAAGGGATGAGAAACCGGGAAGGAAGGCTGCTCGAGGAGAAGGCCGGAACTTGGGTTTGGGTAAGCCCTATTCCGGATTTCGAGATCACCCAAGCTAGTGGAGCCGGAGCGAAAGACCCAAACCGAGACGAGCTGAACCGGAGTAGAGGTCCTGGAGCGAGAAAAGTCAACCCTATTGACTTTCCTGGTCCGGGTGCCCGGAACCATTCCGGGCGCCCGGACTTGACTTTTTTTGACCAGATCAAGTTTTGACTCGATCTAAACATTAGGGGATAAAGTTTATCCCCACAGGGCGCCCAGACCCTTCGGGGCACCCCGAATAGTGCTATAAATATAACACTGATCTGCACAATTTATTTAATTCACTTGTAATCCATTTCTATATGCTTTACTTTTCTGTCTATGCTGTTAACGCTGTAAGAGGCTACTCCGCCCGAAGGAGACATCAGAGTGTGCCATATTTACCTTGGATTAGCAATCTCTTGATTGCAAACCAAGTAACTTCCTTGTGTCTGTTTGCTTTTTATTAGTCTCTTTATTTTAATTACAAGTGTTTTATTTAGTTGAAAATTTGAGAAAGGGTTGTTTTATTTTGTAGGGCAATTCACCCCTCCCCTCTTGCCGACCTCCAAAGGGACCAACATATGATGGAATATGCATATAAACACGTCATTATAACTGAAAAACTTCTAGAAGATATTTTCTGCCAAGTTTGCTAGGCTGTCATACTCATATATTTCTGTTAAGCATGTTTCGACCAATCATTCAAGTCGATCGTATATATATTGTGAATACCTCCTGCTAAGCATGTTTCGGTCTGAGAATGTTTATGAACTTTAGGAGGCTGAGTGCCCTTACATTTGGTCAGACTTTATCTAGCCGAACACATACTGACCATAAGTTGCCGGCCGATAATATACCATAAGCTGCTATAAAGTTAAGTACCTTTACGCTCGATCGGGCTTTGCCTGACCGAGCGCTTGTAGGCACACATTGGTGCTTGCTTAACCTTCCCTCAACCAATAATATACTAAGAGTTTCCATAAGACTAAATGCCTTTACACTCGGTTGGGCTTTGCCTGACCGAGTGCGTGTAGACACTCATTGGTGCCCACTTAGCCTTTACTCAACCAGTAATATACTAAGAGTTTCCATAAGGCTAAATGCCTTTACGCTCTATCGAGCTTTGCCTGACAAAGCGCGTTAATCCCCCACACTTAATCTTGAACATCCCGTGCAAGTCAAGAAAAACCTAAAAATTATCTTCACAATAATTCCCTAGCAATACCTAGAAGATGGTAAAAGGTAATTAACTAATGTCATCTAAAGATCACAAACAATCATGAATATAATCCAAACAATAATCAGTAGGTATGGTGGTTTCAATCCAATCAAAAAATTAAACAAGTTACAACCTCACAAGGTATTCACCTATTCTAACTCTCACACTCAAACATGCATATAAGTGGAGCTCAACTCAATGTCACTCACAACATTTCACTACCAAAAGCTTGCTTATTTTCTAATTCTCCACCATTATAAAACATAGCATACATGAATCAAAAGGATTTATCAAGAATTGAAATGGAATAAAAAAGAACAAGGAAGTGAATGTAGTAGGCAAAAGAAAAGAATTTAATGAAGAAAGTAAGAAAATGAGAGTATTAGAGGAATATACTTAATGAGTTGACCAATTTGATGTGAAAAGAGATGAATACCATTTGTCGTTACCAACTCAAAAGATCAAGCTAACCTCTCCTTGAATTTGATAGTCATCCATAATTCTTGATACTCTATCTTCACACTTGATACTCTTTGTCTTGCCACTATTTTTTTTCACTATTTTTTTCCACTTCAATTCCAGCACTTTGAAACTAAAACAATCTCAAATCACCTTATGGAGAAGAATTCCGTCCCCCACACTTAAAACATTGGTTGTCTCGGACAATAGAACACTGTTAGAATGTCTACTAAAAGCCTAGCTTTTTATATAAACATTTATTTTAAAATAAGAATCACATTGGTCAAATATCTGTATTTAGTTAAATGTAGTTGCCCATTTAATTTATATTGTAGATAACATAGTGTGTGGTGTCACATAGAAGATCATGTTATCAGTTCCTTATAAATTATAAATAGTAGTTCACAACCAAGATGGATTGGGACAAACCATTAGAATGGTTGTAGTGTAATTTGGTATGAGTTTATCTTGACTATAAAATTACATTAGTACACTATGTGTGTATTGAGCAGGATCATTTGAGGTTGTTCCTTTTATACTGACTGCATAAAAGAACAGAACCTCTGTTATTATGGATGTGCATACTCTTAATCCCGATATAATAACAAGCACATGTACTTAGTATTTATTTCTTTAATTTATCAATGGGTGAGATTTATTCGTTAAATCAATAGGCCCAATAAGTTGAGAAATAATATTATTTATATGGCGTGTTGTTGATTATAGAAGGAAACTGTGTCCTAGTTATCTAGGTTGATGATGTCCCCTTGAGGAGCTCATAAGGATTGTCATGTAAACCCTGCAGGTGGACTTAGTTCCGACATAACAATGAAGTTGAGTGGTACTACTCTTAGAGCTAGATGTTAATTAAGTGAGTTGTCAGTAACTCATTTAATTAATGGACATTCGATATCTTAAACACAGGGAGATTAATGCACTCATGATAAGAAGGAGCCGATAATGTAACATGGGATTGGTGCGGTAGTTCAATAATAACTCTTTAGTAGTATGAGTTATTATTGATGAACTTGAGTTGGGTGTTCAGGTCGAACATAGGAAGCTCAAGCTCATCAGGAGGCCAAAACCAATTCCTCCTCTAGGTCCCTGTTATAGCCTCTATAAAGCCTCATATTCACCCATGTTGATTATCCTTCCTACCCATGAAAGGGGCTGGCCACATCCTTGCTTGGTGCCCAAGCAAGGGGCCGGCCAAGCCTTGCTTAGTGTCCAAGCAAGGGGCCGACCATACCATAAAAGAAGAGAAAAGGAAGTTTTTATTTAAAATAAAATTTTGTTAAAATCTTTTCTTTTATGGTTATCTATAATGGCTTAAAAGAGAGATTTTAATTTTGTTAAAATCTTTCCTTTTTTGTAAACAACCATTATAGGAATAAAAGGAAGATTTTGTTTAAAACAAAATTTTGTTATCTTTCCTTTTATAACTATTTACAATGGTTTAAAAGAGAGATTTTAATTTTGTTAAAATCTTTCCTTTTTTGTAAACCATCCACAATAGAAATAAAAGGAAAATTTTATTAAAACTTTCCTTTTTTACCGCTACCAAAGAATATAAAAGAGAGGTAGATGGCGTCTTATAAAAGAAGACAACCTAAGCTCTCTCTTATATTCCCTTTGGTGGCCGACCCCTTCCTCTCTATTTTTCCTTCCCTAGGGCCGACGGCATATACTCTCTTCTTTCTCCTTTTCTTCCCTCTAGGGCCGGTGCTCATCTCACCTTGGTGATCACGACTTGAAGGAGAAGAAGAAGAAGAGAGGAAGCACTTGGTGGTTGGTTGCTTGGAGGAGAAGAAGAAGGAGGAGGAGGCACCTCTTCACTTTGCATTCTTTGTGGCCGAGAGTTTGGAAAGGAAGGAGAAGGCCGGGTGTCTTTGTCTTTGTAGATCATCGCCCACACGACGTCCAAGAAGAGGAGAGGAATACAGCAGAAGATCAAGAGGTCTTTGTCTACGAAGAAAGGTACAACTAGTTCTTTATTCCGTAGCGAAACTAGTTTAGTTTTTCTTTGTATGGATCCTGAAATACCAATACAAGAGGCTATCGATTTTGTGCTTCAATTGAGTTCTCTGTAGTTAAACCTAGGGTTTACTGTAAGGTGTTTAAATATTTAATTTCTTTGAAATGCTTTGTCTAGAAAGTGGTGGATGATCCCATAACCAAGAAGGCCGAGTGCCTCATCAACGACTTAGAAGTCAATCCTTGAAATAGATATTTAATCAACTTCTGTAATATGGTTTAACTTCTGAAGAACACATGAGTTGAACTTGGATTAATAATGTTAAGTTTCGTTTGCAATCCAAGTTTAACTTTTGAAGAACGCATAGGTTGCTAGGAAAAGTTCTGTACTTGTATAAATTTTTGTACAGGGGAAACAAAATAGAATTCTAAGTATTGGAGGAATATACTTGATGAGTTGACCAATTTGATGTGAAAAGAGATGAATATCATTTGTCGTTACCAACTCAAAAGATCAAGCTAACCTCTCTTTCAATTTGATAGCCATCCACAATTCTTGATACTCTTTGTCTTGCCACTATTTGTTTTCACTTTTTTTTTCACTTCAATTCCAGCACTTTGAAACTAAAACAATCTCAAATCACCTTATGGAGAAGAATTCCCTCCCCCACACTTAAAACATTGGTCGTCTCGGACAATAGAACACATCATACCTTCCAATGACTTGATACATCTCTTGCCACTATTTTTTTCTCTCTGCTGCAGGTTTCCTTTTTCATTCTTTCTCTATTTCTATACTTTTGGAACTCAAGTAACCAAACTATGTGATTCAAAACCTCAATTCCAGTAGGAGCTCAGATCATTACAGCTGTCAAAGACTAAGAATTTCAACAACTTGCATATCCAGATTGTGCAGAAATCACAATATCTATGGCTGTTGCCACTTTTCCATCTTAAATAACCTCTACACTCATAAATTAACAAATTTAAAGATTCAAGTTCAGCAATATCTTTCTTTCAACAATCCTTGCTAAATGTTTCACTAAATTTCAGTAGCTGTGATGCCCTATCAAACTCTTTAAGTTCTAGCTTTCACATTTGCTGAAATAAACATTCCTACATCTCATCATCCTCTAACATATACCAAGCTTAATTAAGTTCCAAAATCCTCTTAACAGAGCCAAATTGAATTCAAGTATATCTCTTTGTGTGTCACTCAAGTTTTGGAATTCTTCACAAAACGTGCAGATTTCTTTTGCACAGAACTGCACTTCTTTGAAATCAGAATACAAACTCCACTTTCAGCTGCACACTTCCCTCTTTAAATTTTTATATCCTCCTACACTTGACTTGCAGCAAGATTTAACCACTTCCTTGCAATAGCACAAGAATTCAGCTCAAATTTAAACTTCCCATAAATGTAATTTCAGTAACCGAACCCTAGAATATAGAATCAAGTGCTAAGTTTCAGTTCCAACTTGTGTTTCTGATTTTTATTCATCTTTCATCCTAAAAATCAGGTAAACTCTGGTGAAGCAAGATCAGCATCTATCAACTCTGAAACAACAGTTGGATTTCAATTTTTCCATGAATGAATGGCTTTAAACTCCATTTCATGCAGCAAGGTGCAGATTTCGGCATTTTTTACATAATTTCTTGACTTTGTATCAACTTGTAATCGTTTAGCCACTAAAAATTCCTTTTCATCTAGCTTCTTAAGATCTTTATCAATTCATACTCAAAAGCTTTCCAAGTTTCAACAGTTCTAGCTTGTTACAATTCATTTCCCAAATTGGCACATAAATGATACATTCCTTATTCTGCAAAATTTCGCACTTTGTTCATTTCTGTCCCTGCAGCAAACACATCCTTTTGTCTGCATTTGTTCAACTTCCAAGCTTAGATTATAATCCTTGAATGAAGTATCACTTCATAACTTAAAATTCATCACTGTTTGCTCTTCTCTTTTTGTGGCACAGATTGAAGAACAACCACTCCTACATTTCCTTTCTTTTCAGAATCAGCTTCTAGGCTTAGTTTCCCTTGTTAACCTCCAAAATTCAAATTATAGCAATTAGTCGCTAATCAAGTTTATTTTTCAGCCTATCAGACTAATTAGTTCCCAAGAGTTCTAGAGATTGAATCTTAACAATTGCTACAAGTGACAGGATAGTAGAAGTTGAAACACCATATTGATATTATCCTTCAAATGTCACTTGTTTCCTAAACCTCTTAAGAGTTGCATCAACTGCACATAGGTTAAGAACTTGTCTCTGATCAGCAATTGATTTGAAAGGTTTGTACCATAAAAAGAACATGCACATGTGGAACAAACTCTGTAACTACAATTTGTAAGAATAAGAAGTGCCATGAACCTCAAGAATAACCTCTCTCCCCTACACTTAATTCTTTGTTCATCTAGTCAATCCAACTCATCAAGAATTTAACCAAAACTCTCAATAGAAATTCAACAAGCAAAGATAATCAATGGTTAAAATGCTAGATGACAATGTTTCAAGAAAATTGTGGGGAAAGAATTTGAAAATTATGAGGGAACAAAAATGACAAATATCCTTCATTTTCATGCATACATATGTTATTGTGACTTTGAAAAGAAGCAAAGCAAGTTCTAGAGTTCAATTGCTATGAGTACATGGCACACAAGAGGAAGTAATGAAGTATAGGCTTAAGGTGGTCCTCTCTAGGTAATTTTCATGCAATCTTACTCAATTAATCAAAATAGAATCCACCACCACACTAACCAATATCATGCAAGTAGAGCATCCAGTCATGTTAAATGACCTAAAGTTAATGATTAAATTTAAGAAACTTTTACCATCTTAAAAATATTACTAGAACAATTCCATGGAGAATTTTATTCAAAATGACATGCTATGTAAACTAAACAAAATGCAAAGTATGGAAACAAAATACAAATATAAAGTATTAAACTAAAGAAACATATAAAGCAAAAAGAAAAGTAAGGAACAAACTGCACATAATGGCACAGGAATTCAAGGGACTCCCCTTAAGTCTCGGTGGTTGAAGGAGATTTAGAAGAATAATCCACGCCGGTAGTGGAGTAATTGTGATTCCACTTAAATTCTTTTTATTAATCATTTTTCCCATGAAAACTCGTTCTGGAGGTCTATGGCGGTTCAGTATAAGAATCCACTCCGGAAGCTTAAATTCTCCTACACAATCAATAAAGGAAAACACCTCCCACACACATATGGGATAAGAAGAAAATAGGAGAATATTAGTTTTGACAAAAAATATTCCAAGCAATGAATCACATCTAATAAAATCAATGAATGATACCTTTATGAAATTTTATGATAAATTACAAGAAATACTAACCTTGTCATACTAAAAGGTACCTGTGAGTTCTAAAATGGTGATTGTTACCTCCTCTTCATCAAGTAATGCACATGCTCTGGTTTAAGTGAATGTATACCCTCACGCAGTGATTCTTGGGTCCTTGCCTCTATAGCACAAGTCCCTACACTCTCTTCATCATCATCATTCCTTGGGGTATTGCTTCCAATAAGCAATCCCCTACACTTATATCTTTATCAAGTAAATCTTCATTTCCTGCATCATTCACAACATCTAAAGCAACAATATTAGTAGAATCAGAAATCTGAACAACTACATCATCATCACAAATAAAACTAGAGAAATCTTGTGAAGTAATGGAAGTAGGGTCAGGCTTGACAGAATCTCTACTTTCCATCTCCCCACTGGAGTTTTGTGTTTGTAACTGATTGATGAATGATGTAATTTGATCTAACTGATTCTGTATATTCTGTATCTTTGAGAATTGTTGCTCTTGATGTTCTCTCATTTGTTGCATTACCTCATTGAATTTCCATGTTGACATTCCAAATTGAGGATCATTCTGTTGAAAAGAATATGACATAGAAGATGTTGAAACCTCTTGAACCCCATATGAATTCTGGTAGGTTGGATATGGCTCAATAAATTGTCCTTGTACATTTCCATACCTGAAATGTGAATGATCCACCCAATTAACATTATAAGCATTTGAAAATAATTCATACCTATTTTGTTGATCCATGGTTGGGTAAAATTGATGCTCAGGCTAAAAATACTGATTCTCCATTCCACCTCCAAAATTCTGAAAATATGGATCCATACTAAAGAAATCTCCTGTGCTTACACTACAACACTAACAATCAAAATTAGAAGACTCAAGAGCATAAAGTTTCAAACACATGAATTTATGAACATTAAAGAAATTGACAATTCAAGAATAAGCCAGCATGAAAATACAAAAGATAAGCAATCAAATCAAGAATGATGCTAACAAAATAAACCAATCAATGCACAATCCAAAATAAACACACACTACTAGTTTTGATTCCCCAGCAACGACGCCAAAATTTGGTAGTCGTCATTTTACATGTCACAAGGCGCTTCAAATTAATAAAGAAAGGGAACCAAAGTACTCAAGAAAATAGATGTAGTAACGAGTCCCAAGTCATATTTTTCTAAGGGTAACTAATGAATGTATGTGAATTCTAGTATTGATTCAAATTGAATTCTTACATCAACAAAGTTGACTAAGCACTTCCATATGACTCACATTACAAATTGTTTTCATCTAATTAAATCAAGAATTGAATCAAAGAAAGGTCAACCTCATCTAAACATGATTCTCTTCCATCTCATCAAGCGAGCTTCAACTAAATTCGGATTCTTATATAACATTGAATCAAATGAGTCAACTACAATATCCTCATTCACAATCCAGTAACCATTAAACTCAATCACCAAACAAACTTGTAGAGATCAAAATAGCATTCAATTCACAATCATAATCAAATTCAACAATTAAACTAAATTGCTTAAACAAACAAATGTTGAATAGAAGTAACAATCAAAAACTCAAGTTAAGCATTCAACACTTAAACAAGATCATAGTCACAAAGATTAATTGAATAGAGCACGAAATTGCTAACTAATTAACAAAAACCTACAAACTAACAATAAACAGTACTACAAATTCAAAATAGAACATGGACCATTTGCAAAGGTTCAATAAGGTCGAGATTGCAAGCAAGAAATCAAAATTAGAATTACAAAAACTCAAACAAAAATTAAATTGCAATGCAAGGATTCAGATTTGAAGATCTGAGTAAGTTTAATAAAAAAGAAAAATAAATTGCAAGAAAAGTAAATTGTTCACAACTCAAATCCATGCTTAAGCTTCTTCACTCTACCAGAAAGCAGAGTCACCTCTGAGAACACCCTTCGAGCAATCACTGGTGAAGATCCAATCTCCCAGCTAGTGCAGCCTTTCGATCACAGCTTTTGGGAATGCCCTTCAAGCTCATGGACTGGCTGGCACTCTCATCATACGAAGAACAGTAGCTCAATTCTGGAAAATTGCGTCACTCGATCGATTGATCAGTTCAACTCGAGTACAGCAGATGAAATGGAAGTCGTAATGGAATCGGAAGCTTCTGGGAACGCCCTTCGAGCTCCGTTGGCTGATGGAGATCTCAGATCTTGGGGAACGCCCTCTGCCTAGATCGCGGACATATATCAGAAATCGAACTCACGTTCTGGGGAACGCCCTCTGCCGCTCTCTGACCTCGGACGACGAACGCCGGCAGCTTAGGAATCACCGACGATGAAGAAAACTTACTCACGAATCTAGAAATGGAACGGAAGCTGTGGGAACGAAGATGAACAGTGGATTTGTTGCGAGAAATACCGAGCTCCCAAAACACTGTAGCTTCTCAAGCCTTTTAAATCAACCTCAAATCTGATCAACGGTTGAGAATGCTCTGATCTCATCTAACGGCTAGATGACTTCAAATCTAGATCAAAAGCTTCGGATCTTCATCAACGGCTAAGATCTGCTCTTCATTAGGTTGGATGGGCCATATCTTCAATTGATGGCTTAGATCAGCTCCGATCTTGGATGAATGGTCCATAATGCTTTTAAAGCTTGATCGCCTCGTTTAACCCTACATTTGATCACAATTTTGATCTAATTTGATCGGATCATGATCCTTTTGATACCTACAAAGAATATATCAACTATTATTATCAAATACCATGATTATAAGCTAATTTACAATTAAGTCTAAAATAAATGTAATGCATGAAATATGATGTAAACATATGTTTCATCTATGAACAAGATCATTAAAAACATGCATTATGAATCAAAATAATGTAACAAAATCATGGTTATCATGTGTGCAGACACTCATTGGTACCCACTCAACCTTCACTCGGCCGGTAATATACTAAGAGCTTCCATAAGGCTAAATGCCTTTACGTTCGGTCGAGCTTTGCCTGACCAAGCACGTTCAGGCACTCATTAGTACCCACTTGGCCTTCACTCGGTCGGTAATATACTAAGAGCTTCTATAAGGCTAAATACCTTTACACTCGGTCAAGCTTTGCCTAACCAAGTGTGTGCAGGCACTCCTTGGTGTCCACTCGGCCTTCACTCGATCAGTAATATACTAAGAGCTTCTATAAGGCTAAATGTTTCTATGCTCGGTCGGGCTTTGCCTGACTGAGCGCGTGCAAGCATACATTGGCGTCCGCTCAACTTTCACTCAGCCGATAATATACTAAGAGCTTCTATAAGGCTAAATGTTTTTACACTCGGTTGGGCTTTGCCAGACTGAGCGCGTGTAGGCACACATTGGTGCCCGCTCGGCCTTCACTCGGCCGAAAATATACTAAAAGTTTCCATAAGGCTAAATGCCTTTACGCTCAGTCGGTCTTTGCTTAGCCGAGTGTATATGAGAACATGGGCACTTGTTCGGCCTTCGATCGACTAGTAATGTACTAAAAGTCATACATAAGGCTGAGTGCCTTTACGCTCGGCCGGGCTTTGCTCAGCCGAGCATATATGAGCATATTGGTTCTCGCTCGGCCTTTGGTCGACAGTAACATGCTGAGGACTATCTACGAGGCTAAGCACCCTTATGTTCAGTTGGACTTTGCCAAGCCAAGCGCATATACGCGCACTAGCTCTCGCTCGACCTTCAGTCAGCCAGTAATATGCTGAGAACTATTTATAAGGTTAAGTGCCTTTATGCTCGGTTGGACTTTGCCTGACCGAGCGCGCGAAGATAATTTGACTATATACCTCTCTTATCTTTCTAGATCCTGACTCCTTCTTTATTTGACAGACCACCCTATCATAATTCATATCAAACTTGATCTTAAATTTAGAAAGAATTTCAAAATGGGAGTAAAATTAATAAAATTGATAGTACGACTTGGCAGGCAGTAAAAGGAGTGTGATTTAATAATTTTAAAATATATATATAAGGAGTGCCACTTGATAAATACTTTTCCTATTTTTTATTTATAAATATAATAAATGTTGGTGCAAAAATGATGGTAAGTTATATTTGATCTTTCATTTTTGATGTTTAGAAAAAGAATTTAAGTTAGAGTTTATATTTGTATTTGGTATATGTTAAGTTGTGAAGGAATTTGCAAAGACACACACTGAGCTCATGGAACTAGTGACATTTAGGGATCAAAGGATAACAAGTATTAAGGTAGTGTTGGAGATCGTGTATAGTTTGATTTGGCGTGACCAAGTTGGTTAATGTTGGGGAGTTGATGCAGGTACATCCTAAAATATGTTTCATAAACATGCATAGTAAAAAATAAAAATAATAATAATTTATAATTATTACAGCACATACCACATATATACAAGGATATATCTCATGCGGACAAGATTGCAATATAAAATTTTACGGAAATAAATTTACGCTAGGCATATCTGACGGATGACGTGAAGTGAAAAGGGCATCAACCAAGCGACACTCTTAGAGCCTCGCCTCTATTCGTATCCACGTTGAGTGATCGTTGAGATGACTTCGGAAGTCACGAGTTTCATCCTCGTGAAAGGTACTAGCCTTACGGTTGAAGATGGAGTTTGGTGCCCAGCAACGTACACAACCAAACGACACCAAACGGAGAGAGCAAATGAACAAGAAGGCTTTAGTCTCATAAAAAAAAGGGACTATCCACTCCTTTTTCTTCATTGTTTAATGCCCATAATTCGCTGCCAATGAGGTATGAAGTACCCTGAGACTTTGGGATTCTAGCAACAATGCTTGCTCGCTGAAACGGAGTGAAGGGGGGCCGGAAAGGGGGGTTGTGGCGCAGGCAGAAAGAATCTATCCGTCGATTCTTCTTGCCTTAGATTGGCGATGGTCGGCCGGACGGAGCACCTCCGGGTTCCTATTGGCCAGCGGGGGGTTGCTGGCCGGTGTTGGTAGGCGGTGGCATAAAAGGGACAATCTGCTCCTTTTTCTTCATTGTCCAATGTTTTTAATTCACTGCCAATGAGGTATGAAGTACCCTGAGGCTTTGGGATTCTAGCAACAACGCTTGCTCACCGAAACGGAGTGAAGGGAGGCTAGAAAGGGGGGTTGTGGCATTGACAGAAAGAATCTATCCGCCGGTTCTTCTTACCTTGGAGTTACGGTGGTCGACCGGAGGTGTTGGGACACTTCGGAGCTAAGGGGGGGGGGGGGTGAATAGCTCGTCCCACTCACTCGCTCAATAGATGTTGTTGTAGTGGATAAATTTGAAGTGACAAACTCCCCAATGCTAACACTAGGATTTACTTGGTATCCACTTCAAAAAGAGGTAACTAATCTAAGGATCCACATAGAACACTCTCTCCACTATCAAAACACTTGTTCTCGAAAATAATCCGGAGGTGGAGAAACCTTTTACAACTCACACAAGCAATACAACTCGAAACAAGAAGTAAATACACAAATATAAATGAAAAGTCTTCTTGCTTGATCTCTTGTTACTTGTGAATGCCTCTTGGAAGTTTAGAAATGTAGCAACACCTTAGCTCTAAGCTTCCAAGAACTGGCGGAGAAGATCAAGTAAAGAGTAATTGCATTTGAACCTCACTGTTGCCTTATACTTCATGATCTAGGGCTCCCAATCGATTGGGCTTACTCCCAATCAATTGCCACATAAGATCCAAGCAATCCCAGCCATTCAAAGGTCACAACTTGCGCAACGGTCATCTCCCAATCGATCAGCTGATCGATTGGGAGTAGCTGGATCGATCGGCTGATCGATCCAGCAACCTTCTGTGCTTTCACAGAAGGCTCCGGAATCGATTGGTCAATTGATTTTGACTTTCCTCTCATTATCATGAGAAAACCTGCTCCAATCGATCAACTGATCGATTGGAGCATCCCAATCAATCGGCTGATCGATTGGGGAGCACATTGTGCTATTGTGCGAATGACCACCAATCGATCAGTTGATCGATTGGCGTAGCCCCAATCGATCAGCTGATCGATTAGGCTATCATTGCTCTCAAAACTCTCCCAATCGATTAACTGATCGATTAAATTCTGGTTCAATCAATCGACTGATCAATTTACTAACCCTAACTTGACTAACTCAAATCTAGGGTTCCAAATCCCAACATCTGGTCAATCGTGACCTGTTGGGACTCCCTCATGCCTAGTATCTTATCAGCCTTAACCTGCTAGGACTTCATCACAAAGTGTCTGATCAATCCTTTGACCCACTTGGACTTTTCTCCCCATGCTAAGTATTCAGTCAACCTTGACCCACTTGGACTTATCGTCTCATGCCAAGGGTCTGGTCCTCCATGATTCACTTTCACTTCCAAATACCATGTGTCCAATCAACTTTAACCCACCTAGATTTACATATGCTTGACTTTACTCACTAGGACTTACTCACTGCCTAGCTTCACTCACTAGGACTTTCAACTTGCTTCATTTACTAGGATTTTCCATCTATCTGGCTTCACTCACCAAGGCTTTCCAATTGCCTAGCTTCACTCTCTAGAGCTTTTCACCTGACTCCAGTCACCAGAATTTTCCTCTGCCTAGCTTCATTTACTAGGATTTTCACCTGGTTTCACTCACTAGGATTTTTCCCATACATAGTTTCACTCACTAGGATATTTTCACTACTCGACTTCACTTACCAGGACTTTCACACCAGTGTTCGGTCAACATTGGTCCACTTAGATTTTACATGTTGCTGTCAACATTTCAGTTGGACTTGTCCTTGCCCAACCTCTAGTTAAGACTTTCCAATCAAGTATCCGGTCAACCTTGACCTATTTGACTCTTCTTCATATTAAAATGGTCAAACCTTGACCGAGGAGAATTACACCAACAATCTCCCCAAACAAACAATTGCATCTGCAATTTCTATATATTGTGAAACATCAAAACTCAAAAATCAAGACTTAATCTTGAGCTAACTCAAGCTTAGTCAAACTGATCAAACTTGACCTAGGGAAATTGCACCAATAATCTATTAGATTTCGAGAGATGTCCTGAGACAATCACCTTACGATTTTTGCTAAATATAGATTCACTATTTGAGCGTATATTATATGCTTGATTATCTTAAACATATTTATTGAATGTTCGTAATATAATTCATAGCATGAGAGAAATTATGATTAGATCACAATTAGTGATTATCTCTACATGTGCAATTATGTACGTATTAGAATTTCCCTAGTCATCGAATTGATGCATTCATACATCATCAATACTGTAAGACTAGCATGGGTTATACTCTTTGGTTCGCCAAGTAGCTATTTTCTCACTGGTTGGAGACATTAGGATGTCGAGAGTTAAACGTAGATGCTAGTTATGGTAACTAGTTCATTGGAGTGACTCACTGTAAGACTTCATATGGTTATCTATATATATTGATATGTCTGTAAATCTCTTATTGCAGCTCAAGTGTAAGTTTCCTTCGACTTGAGGTATACAAGTCATCTTGGTTATGAAAACTTATACTTTAGCATCTAAAGCAAGTACCTCATTAAGGTGTGGACCCAAGATGAGTCAAAATACCCAAAGATGTTTGGATAGCCCATAGAGAATTCACCTCTCCTTGCGAGGAGACGTATACCCTATGACAACTCATTAGAATTATTACTTAAAGTTTTCGGCCAAAATATCACATGTTAAGAGTGTGAGACTCTTAGACACATGTACGAGTAATTTAAATCCATAGAACGAGAAAGTATTACTTGGGCTAGGTGTGACGTAATCAGTCTAGTGGGGAAAGTCACATAGGCCATGTCCTGAACTAAGCGGGTATAAGATGAATGAAAGGAATAATGCACGACTCACTATCGCTGCTGAAGAGTTTAGAATTAGTTCTAAGATCAACTATGATTTTTCAACTAATTGGGGATCATGATGTACTACTAGGTGCCATTTATGATTATTCTATAATTAAGTAGTTAATTATAGATAGTTAAGATAAATCGAGAACCTATTGGGTCACACACATTAATGATTCTCTAAAAAACGTAAAACAGGTTAAAGAATATGATTCTTAGATCAAGAGATAAATATTTAGTTGGATCATACATAAGACAAATATGAAAATATTTGTTATAATGGAAGCGTGGATGGGTTCCCAGTTTATGCTATGCGTGCAATGTGTCATGTCATCATTTATGTCATGCATGCGACGTGCCATGTCATCATTTATGTCATGCATGTGACGTGTCATGTCATCATTTATACCATGCATGTAATGTCATGTAGATAGAATATTTGCATAATGTAAATGAGACCAAATCACTTACTCAATATTAAAACCTACACCTTCCATTAATATGGTAAGAACCAGAATTTAAGTTCTTATTTGAGTTGTTGGCTAAAGTCAAGCTAAAACTTGAAATTAAATATGTTCAAACCATAGAGATACAATCTCATGATTAACGGGTCAGTTTTAAACTTGTAACGTTGATTTGTTGTGCTAAATCCATAATCAATATGAATAGAGGTGAAGTTGGGTGATATGCATTTGATGTATACTTATTAATGTGTTAACAACCCGATGTTTATGCGAAGATCAATCAGTTGCTAGTATAATATGATAACTGCATATACGTGATATGCAATTGGAAAACTTGTTACCTACCGCTATAGCTAAGAATGGTTTGTTGGCCAAATTCAGGGTTATTCTTATCTATAGTGGATATCAACCCACTTGGAGAAAACCTACCATCTCCCGAATTCAAAAATAAGGGTATTTGAATTTGATAAATAAATGGGCTTTTATGTAAATTATTTACATAAATAATATCATATCTCTCATACATTCTCGATTTTATATTTCTAGACTAATTATTTAATTATGACTTCTGTTAATTTTGTTTAATTTTGGACTCAAATAAACTAACTAAGCCAAACTTCTTGGATTGGTTTCAAAATTTGAGAAATATTCTCAAAGCTGAGAAACTAGCTTATGTCCTTGATCAGTCTCTTTTCACAAGTCTTGATACTGATGCAATTATGGACCAATTGTTGGTCCTTCAGAAATATAAGGATGATTTTGTATTTGCAAGTTGTTTCATGCTAGCTGCTATGACTCCTAAACTACAGAAACAACATAAGCATTTGGATGCTTATGATATTGTCTATCATCTTCGTGAGCTATTTGATGAGCAAGCTAGATCCAAAAGGTTTTGTTGGTGCAATCAACCTCTAGGGTTTCGATGTTTGACAATATACCTAAGTTTGGTCAATTTGACCAAGGGTTGATCCAAACAGGACTTGATGTTTGGAAGAGAGAAGTCTAGTCAGGACTAGATGACTAGCAAAGGTAAGTCCTAACCAAAGGATAGGCAGGTGAGAAGTCTACTGTGTGACTAGTTTTAACTAGAGGTTAGGCAAAGTGGAAGTTCTGGTGAGTGAAGCCGGGCCCTAGTGAGTGAAGCTTGGTAGTGGAAGTCCTGGTGAGTGAAGCTAGGTAGTGGAAGTCCTGGTGAGTGAAGTCGGGCCCTAGTGAGTGAAGTTAGGTGGTGGAAGTCCTGATGACTGAAGTTAGGCAATGGAAGTCCTAGTGAATGAAGCTGGGCAGTCCTAGGGGAGGTAACCCTAGGTTATATGTGATCGACTGGTTTCCGGTCGACCGCGTGCGGTCGACTGGACCAACGAGTCTTAAAATTTGTTAACACTATTTTACTTTACTATTTTATCTATTGTGCTAACTTAGTGTTGCAGGAAAGTCTAGCTAGGTCAACGTGCCGATCGGATAGCTGACATGAAGTCCAGATAGGTCAATGGGCTGACCAGATGTCTGACAAGATGGTAAGTTAAGGTAAGTCACTGGAGGAGAGTGATTTGGTGAGGACGCGTTCCCCGTTTAAGGGAACAGTAGGCATTGATTCAACTTAGATCCATTTCAAAAATATAACTTAAGATCTTGACTAGTTCTGGTCTCGAGGAGACAGAATTTAATTACTATTCTATTTTTATAATTGTGTTAACTTTTATTTTGTAGGATAGTATAATGTTTATTACCTCGGACTAATCTTTTTCTTGCAGGAAAAAAACTTTGCTAGAAAAAGTGGTCTGGGCACCCGGAAGGGATCTAGGCGCCCGGAGTTGGTCCAAGCGGCCGGAGCTAGTCTCGGCTCCCAGAATTGGTCCGGGCGCCCGAAATGCAAAAGTCTATCTCGTCACAAATGTGGAGCAGGCTGATTGGCTAGGCCGATGTCACAGTCTAGGCACCTGGAAGGGATCCGAGCGCCTAGAGCTACCTATATAAGAAGCCTTCCGCCAGAGCACGATACACAACTTTCTACCATGATTACTCTATTGCGCACTGCTCCAAAGACGATCCTGCGATGCTACGAAGCACCTCCGACAACCTGCGACTCAGTTTTAATTTCCTTGTTGTCGGTAATTTAGTTTTATAGTTCTTGTACTAATCTTGTAACTCTTTTCATGAACTATTAGTGGATTGCCTAACGAAAGCACTCGACAAGTGCGGGCCTTGGAGTAGGAGTTGATGAAGGCTCCGAACCAAGTAAAAACTTAGTGTGTTAGCATTGTTCTTATTTTTCTATTTCTGCTGCTTACTCGATTAAGTTTCAATGATCACTATTCACCCCCCCTCTAGCGAACTTTACGCCTTTCATTTTTTCCCTCCAATTTTTTTTTTAAATTATTTTAATTTTTTCACTATTAGTTTAAATTGACAAAATAACCATTCTGGTAAAATTTTTCATAATACTTATTGATCCTGTCTGAGAAGCTGGACAAGACGGAGATCCGGTGAAAAGAAACCCACCGTTGATGAAGAGCAATGCCTGGAGAACGCCGATCCGAGAAACCCAAAGCGGATCGGGAAAAATAGAGTCACCGAATGCCTTCCTTGCGCGGAGATCCGATGACGAGAGAGAAGCCCAATCGAAGAGACACCCAGATTCGGAGCTTCCAAGACCTCCTGCGCACAAGAGACCAGCCAACACTATCGTCAGTAACCTAAGACCGGGGTGGGAATCCCTGGCTAGGCCCTCCGATGCTCAAGTTAGTAATCTCCCTTGGTGTAGAAGAAGGAAGGAAGAAGAAGATGAACAGTAGCTGGAAATTAGGGTTATAAATGTGCGCAATGATTTGAACCTACCTAGCCAACGGAGAGGATTCCCCCTTTTATACCACTTCATATAACCTCCGTAGTCATGAAGTGGACCCCGGTTTGTTAGAGTTTGTTATGAGATGACGTAAGCTATGTACTTGTGGAAAATGACTTTTAAGGAATCTTTCTTGTATCCCAGATGTACCTTCTTTGTCGTTTAGTACCTGCAAAACAATCTAAAAACACATTTCCCGCCAAAATATATAATGCCTATCATATAGTCACATATTGCAGATATCTTCATTAATTATCTTATTTGAAATATTTACCTGTATCCTATCTCATGAGTTCCTTTGAAGTGTTTTATCGTTTCTTCTAGTCCCTCCTGCTTTTATTATATCGTGGATAGCTCAATATACTCATGTTTCTTGTATCGGTCGAAGTTAGTCATGACTATATTTAGTTAATGATTATTATTCCTCCTAAGGCTTCTGTCCGCGCCCTTCTATGTGAATTATCCTAAATAACACGAGGCTATATTTTATTAAGTATCTTTCCAAGGTATTGGTCAACCGGCCGGTCTTGGCTTTTCTTCTCAAAGGCATATTTAAGTCGATACAGACCTACCTCTTCTCCAGGTATAACCCGTCTGATATCAGCCTACCTCCTTTGAGGTATATACTAACTGATATGGATCTTCCTCCTTGGAAGCATATTTCGGTCGATACAAACCTACCTCTTCTTCGGGTATATACCGGCCGATATTAGCCTACCTCCTTTGAGGTATATACTAACTGATATGGATCTTCCTCCTTGGAAGCATATTTCGGTCGATACAAACCTACCTCTTCTTCAGGTATATCCCGGTCGATATTAGCCTACCTCCTTTGAGGTATATACTAACTGATATGGATATTCCTCCTTGGAAGTATATTTCGGTCGATACAAACCTACCTCTTCTTCAGGTATATCCCGGCCGATATTAGCCTACCTCCTTTGAGGTATATACTAACTGATATGGATCTTTCTCCTTGGAAGCATATTTCGGTTGATACAAACCCACCTCTTTTCTAGGTATATCCCGGCCGATATTAGACTATCTCCTTTGAGGTATATGCTAACTGATATGGATCTTCCTCCTTGGAAGCGTATTTCGGTCGATATAGACTGACCTCTTCTCCAGGTAGAACCCGGACGATATTAGCCTACTTCTTCTCCAGGTATATCCCGGCCGATATTAGCCTACCTTTTTTCCAGGTATATCCCAGCCGATATTAGCCTACCTCCTTTGAGGTATATGCCAATTGACAGGAGTCTTCCTCCTTGGAAGCATATTTCGGTCGATACAATCCTACCTCTTTATGTGGTATATCTCGGCCGATATTATCCTACCTCCCTTGTTTGGTTGTATCCTTTCTCCTTCTTACCGGGGACCTATGAAACCTAACCCATATCACTAGCCTTCCCCTCAAGTCTAGTCGAAGGAGGTGTAGACGACTGACTAGACATAAGTCTGATTTTGTCTTTTCCTACCCGTGACTCTGCTCCAGATATTGAAATGACCTCACAAATTTTGTGTACAACTATCTGATGAAACTGAGTATAGCGATCCTGTGAACCCCAGTACAGTGATTCCCTGAGTCTTGTGATCCTTTAAATAGGGTTACAACCTTCTCTTTGTTCACCACCCATCTTAGTTCTTTTCCTTCCTTGCTAACTCTTATTGCTATGGTTATGGTCTCGGATCCTCCTCTTTGGAGGCAACTTTTGTCGGACAAGGCGAGATCTATATATGAGTTTATTCAAGTTTTTTGCTTTGGCTAACTCTAGGGTTCAAAGGATTGTCTTAAGAGATGAAGCTTCAAAGTCCAGACTTTTCATCCAAAGATGCCAGGGTTCTGAAGGCTCAAGAAACTTTAGAGAGATTTTCACCACTCATGGAGATCCAACTAAATAGCCCATGGATGTCGCGAGAAGGGCACAACACATGTTACCAACAGGCTAAGTTGGGTGGCTCTAGTTGCAGAACTCCAGGGCTTGAGAGGGGAAGTGACTTTTTCATTTACTTTTCCATCATGGTTTGAATAGATCCTTCCCCTTCCCCTTGCCCTTGAGTCTTTTTGCTTTGTTGCTTTCTTCGTCCCAGGCAAAATATTTCCACTTATGCGCCTTGACAAGCTTGGGTGGAATAAAATATTTCCATCTCTGCTCCATGGTAAGTTTGAATCCAGTGGGACTGAAATTTTTCAAGAACTTATGTTTGTAACTTTTGTTATCTATCTGAGGTTTACTGTTCTGAGGGAAAATGTAATGTTATGTACTTGATCAGATTCTAAGTGTAAAAATAAACTTTTGTATTGAATTAAGTGACTCTATTGAATCCTTCTTTAATTTATAAGAATAAATGTGATGTTGTATTTATTACCCCTTCATATATCCTATGTGTCATTTATCATGGCTGAGATTATCTTAACTATTGGAATACTTCTATATTATAGCTAATATTGTACCAACCAATATTGTTTCGTTGATTATAAACAATATTATTTCAGTTAATATTATACTTATCTAGCATAACCAAAGTTATACCGGCCAATATAAAATTATTTTGATCAGTACTAGTTTGCATTTTATAAGGATGTTAATTCAACATCTATTATTCGCCTAAATCTACATCCTTAAATGTTTTTGTCCTTAGCCTGGGCTTAGTCAAAATTTAGTCCTTTTCACTTTATTATGTCCAGTTAATTACGTCTCCTTTCGAAGCTTCCTAGCTGGTGATTGGCTCTTCTTCGGGTGAGAGAATGTTAGAAGTGTACCCCGAGGTGTTACCAGCCCCAGCGTGATCCGACTTGTCACATCCAATATAAATGTTTTTATGATGGTATGACACATACTTTTCCTGGTCGCCACGTCACGTAAGTCTTTGCCTTTTTCATGTGATCCTCAGCGTCTGCTGAGATAAAAGTGTTTTGATCTGACGACGGTTGTGTGCTTTTCAAACCCTAAACCCTTCATCTTCTTTTCAACTTTGTCCCTTCTTTTCTCTTCCTCAACATTCTTTTCTCGCTGCATCCTTCGACCAAACCCCGCGCTCACCGTTTCTCGACGATCTTCTTTCTTGTTTCCAGTAAGTAATCTATTGTTTCACTAGCCTATACTCTTGTCCATGGATGAGGAAGAAATTGCTCCTTGGTATGTCCACATGTCTTCTTCCTTTGATAAAAATGCGAGGCTAGCCATCCGTCGTCAATATGAAATTCCCCGGGAATATGGCATCATAATCCCAAAATCGAATGATCGTCCTCATCGCCCCCTGATAATTGCGTAACCTTTTTCAAGGATTAGTTGATAGGAGGTTTAAGGTTTCCCATTCCTCCTTTCTTGATTAAAATAAGCCAGTATTTTGATATTCCTTTGCAACAATTTGCCCCCAACGCATTTTGTTATCTATGCGGTACTTACATGCTGTTTTGTTTGCAGGATATTCCTCCTACTCCTCAAAATTTCTTCATGTTCTCTTATCCCAAATTTTCGGAACCTGGTGTTTTCTTGTTTTATTCACGGACTAAAATGGTTCTTTTTTAGGATATGCCCTCGTCTCTCAAAGCCTGGAAATCTCGTTTTTTCTTTCTAAAGTTTCCAGGACCCATTCCTTGGTCTCATGCCTGGAAATCCTTCTTGCCCCCCTTGCCCGACGTCAAGGAGTTCCATCTTCATCCTTCTTTTCCTGTTTATTGTGAGAAGTTGTTAAGCCATCGACTTTCTATTCCTAAGTGGTTGAGAGTCGATCTTCTATACTTATTTGGCTTAAGCTCCGTCAAACCTGATACTCAAGTTCCTTTAGGTAACACCTTGTTTCTTCCTTCTTGCTTTTAACTAACTAAACTATTTTTCTTTTCTACGTAGTGGAGAGCTTTATGACGCTTTGATCGACGAAGAACTACGTCTAGAAGAGGACGCAATTCGTGCCAAAGAAGCCAAACTTCTGGCTGCTATTATCCCTCCCCCTTCAATCAAAGAGCCGGTTCCCTTAGCGAAGGCACCTAGTTCTTTGGGGGTTCTTGAAGCTCTTGAGGCTCCTGAAGGTCCTTCTGCAGAGATCCTTGCTGTTTCTTTACCCGCTGTTACTTCACCAGTGGCTACTGCTGTTTCCTCATCTGCTCCTCTTCCCATCATTGAACTCACATCTTCTGGTAGCCCCAATAAATCAATAGCTGAACTTGTTACTGGCAAACGCCCGGGGCGCAAACTTACCAGAATTCCTCCGTCCAAAAGGAGGCTCATCCTTCCGGCTGATGAACAGGTTTCAGAAGGTTTTGTTCCTGCTGACCCTCCTTCTTCTCCATCTTCCTTGATTCCTCTTTTATTGTCTTTCTGCCCCCAGGGCATAACGTAGATAGTGGGCGCATGGTATCTCTGGCGTAATGGCCAGGGGTCGATTCTCAGGAACTGACGACCTGGGGTTTACCCCGCCATGCGCCTATGGCCTGTGTACCTGCATGAACCTCCCTCCATATCCGTTGGGCCGGCACTAGGGGGGCCGCTAAGGTAGCGGATCTACCTTTTTCTTTTATTGTCTTTCTATGGAAACTTCCCCTCCTGCATGGTTTCTCTCATGCACTTCTGACCTTATAGATACAGAAGAAGTGGATTTAAAGGCGACCTATGGTTTTCCTTCTTATATAACTCGTCCCGCTTCTCATGAGGGTCCACATCTTCCTCCTTTAGGGTGTATTTCTATCTTCCGAGATCAAGTCCTACAAGGTTTTTGATTTCCTCTTCACCCTTTTTTTTGTAATGTTAGCCTCTATTTTAATATTCCCCTCAACCAGTTTATCTCTCAATCCTTTTCTATTCTTATAGGTTTTATTGGGGTATCCAAACTGTTAGATTTTTCCTTGTCTCCCCGTCTTTTTCATCACTTTTTCATTCCTCGTCGAGTAGATGTTGGTATTTTCAAATTCCAATCTCGTCCTAAGGCTATTCTGTTCAACCGTATTCCTCCTCAAGGGGAATGATATCACAAATTTTTCTATATGCGTCTCCCTTCTCCTCCTCCATTTCCCATCCAATGGATACATGATTTACCTCCACTTCCTAGCACCCAGGATCTTCTTAACGATCCCCTTGCTACTTCTGCTTTACCTAAACTGAGAGGCGCGAAATTCATCTTGCCACATCTAATTGTGGAGGGTTTAATGTTTCCTTTCGAGATAGGCAATATTGACACCCCTTTGGATGGATCTTTTGGTATGTATAAACATTTCGGTCTGTATTTACTGCTTAACACATCTCTTTTATAACGGTGTTTACTTCCTGTGTTTCAGCTGATGTTCTTCTTCCAGCCTTTATGTACAAGAACTCTGCTATGACTAAGTCCTTTGTCAATAATCTTGGAGAAGAATGGTTACGCGCCCGCCGATCTAATCCTAATTCCTCTACCTTGGGTTTGTTATCTGAAGAAGACCGACGGGCAGAGGCCGTCGCATCCATGGAAGAGGAAGAAGAAGAACCCTTTGTTGCCTTAGTTAAAAAGCCAAAGCTTACTGAGGATTCTCCCTTTAGCAATTTCTTTGGTACTTTTGTGTAAACTCCTCTTGTCCCGATGCCCATTTCTCAAGAGAGAGGTAAAGCACCGATAACTCCTACCCATATTATCTCTAATCCTTCTCTTAGGATGATGAGACCCGGTCTACTTATCCCCTCTTCTTCTATTATTTTAGCTCCCTCTGCTTCTGCTTCTGAGATGGCCTTTATCCCTTCTGTGTCTTCTGCGCCTCTCGCATTGGCCTTGCCTCCTTTGGCTTCTAGGCCCCGGGCAAGACGGACGCCTTGCCGAAGATCTTCACCAAGTGCTAGTCCTTCAACTATTAGCGTTCCCATAACTGAATCAGCCTCCCCGCATTGTTACCTTCTATTCCATCTAGTTCTTCTTCTGCTTCTATTGTTTCTACTATTTATTTTCCTTCCATTGCATCTTCTTCTTCTCTACCTCCTTCTTCCTCCATTCCCCTCCCTTTATTTAAACAGGCTATGAGTTTGCCCTCTCAACTGGGACACCCCTCTGATCCACCTAGCTATGGTTCTTTACAACTACAAGGCCTATTGGCCGAATCTTGGCTACAAGGCCAAGAACAGCTAAGAGGCCTTAGTCTTCCACATCGGGCCGACCGCCATAGTCGTCAAGCAGTAACTGTTAGATAGAGCCCTAGAGCCAATCATTTGATGATTGTATTTTGGACTTGTTGTATCATATTCTATATATAAATAAAGGCATTTGGTTTTTGGTTATTATACTTACTTGTATTGGTGTCAAATAAACTAAGTATAATAACATCCTTCAGTAGACGATTCTCACCTATATCAATCGGTTAGTTGAACCGATAGTGAGATGATATAGGGAACACTACTCTTAATCATTCCTAGTCGAGTATTAACATTCAGGGACAATGTTAATGCAATAAGACTAGCATGTAGGTCAACTCGATGATTTGATCTCACAAGTCATGGATATAGAGATATCAAGTTGACACATGGGTATGCATTAGAGAATGTATACTGAATGACCCACTATGAGAAAGTATCATGGATCGTTATATGAGTGTCATATACTTTCTCATATGACTATTAGTATGACTACTAGTCCTTAGACCTGAAGTCACCATGGTTCCCTACATAAGGAGTTATGTACTTTGGTTTCGTCAAACGTCACCCGTAACTGGGTGGACTATAAAGGCGATTACTAGGTATGTAACAAATTATGCGGAGGGATGTGAGTGATGTAGATGAGATTTATCCCTCCTATATGACGGGAGAGACATCGATATTCTTGATAGAGTGAGACCACGAAGTGCATGGCCATGCCCAAATGAGTCAATATGAGATATTGAGCTCATTTGATTTAGTGAGTCTACTTAGAGTTCAAGATTTAGATTGATTAGAGGATGACACGGTCTATGCCTCATATTGATCAATCTAGATGTCTAGGATAGAAGGACATTTGTCATATATTGTGAGGAGTCACAATTAGTAGTCACAAGGTGATGTTGGATCTCAACATTCTTGTAACTTGGGTAGTAATGATGTGTTGCTAGATACCGCTCATTACTTATGCTCCTAAATGGGTTTAGGGTCATTGCCAACATTACAAGAACCTATAGGGTCACACACTAAGGATAATTAGATGGAGATTAGTTTCATATGATGAACCAAGAGGATTAGATTCATTTGATGAATCAAATTAGATTAAGAGTAATCCTAATTGGGCTAACTTGAGTTGGACTCAAGTTGATTCATGTATTCAATGAGTCTAATTTAGATTATGACTCATTAGATCAACTTAATTTAATGAATTAGATTCATTATATTAAGTTGGCTTGAATCAAATGGTTAGATTAGATCAACCATGGAAGAGATTTGGTCAAGTTTGACTTGACTTGAGAGGAAGATAAAAGTCAAGTTTGACTTGACTTTATGCCACCTCATTGGTGAGTTGGCATTGATGTGGACTAATGATGTTACTCCACATCATCATGGGGTGCCACCTCATGGAAGTTACAAAGCCATTCTCTTTAATGACTTCACATTAATTACACTTAATGCAAAATTTGGGGGTTACACTTGGGAAGTGGCCGGCCACTTTTGAATGGGAAGTGAATTCATTTTTCTCATTCAAGTGCATTCACATCTTCTTCCTCTTGGAGCTCTTTCTTCTCCCTCTCCTCCTCTCTTGGCCGAAAAAGACAAGGTGCTAGCACACCTTTGTTTGGTCTTCTCCATCAAGGATTGTTCGTGTGGATACTTCTAGAGGACCGTACGCTTGACGGTCTAGAGATCCGGCACCTTGGACGAGCGGGATTCGCGAAGGGCGCGCTTCAAAGGTATAACCTTTTCTTCATGTAGATCTAGAAGTAGATCTAAGTAGAAACTCGTACATGTAAATTTTTGAAATCTATCCTTCGCACGAGATTCAGTGGCATGGGTGATTCGGGGTTTCCGCGACGCGAAAACGTGGTTTTCGCGGCCCGAAAAACCCAACAGTGGTATTAGAGCCACGTGAGAAGGCGTGTACGAGTTTATTTTTGATTTTATGAAAAAAATAGCTTCTGTGATTTTCTGTAAATTTAGGTTTTTTATAGTTTTTATGGGTAATTTTCTCGTAGAAGCGAAGCACAAGTGTTCGGCACTTGTAGGCTTCCGCTACCGGGAAGATTTTTCCAAAACGGCTTGGTTTCGCCCCAAATCTTTTTGGGACAGCGGGCTAAGGCACTGTTAGATCGCAAAGGAACCCTCGCGATGGTTAGATCGCGGGTAGGGGTGCTCCCCCTGGCCTCGCAAGGGGATTCGTTCCGCGATTGCGCCCGAAAACCGCTAAACGGAACCGCCGGGAAATTGTACCCGCAAAAATTGTAAAATTATAAAAAATTACAGAAAATTATAGAAATATATAATTTTGAATTATATATTAATTTTGTGATAGTCATGGCCCAAACGACCCAAATTGGATTTGGAAATGTGTTGTAATTCATAATACGGCCTGCGTGCCGTTATGTGATGTGCGTGCTGTATTTATTCTTTTTATTTATTTTATTTTCACGACCTGCGCGTCGTGCCTTTCTCTTATATTCTGGTTGTAAATTAGATTTAGACTCGAATGTAACTCGAGTTTCAAAATTGTAATGTAATTTTGAAGCGGTGGAAGGTCCACACGAGACGGAGTTACGAGGAGGGCGCGAGCAACACAAGGTGGTCAATGGAAGAAGCTTAATAAGCTGTTGACCTTAGGTTGACCATCCGATCTTCACATTGGCTTGAGAAGATCATAGTAGGGCCATGACACAATCACAAAATAATTTAATTAATTGCTTATATGTATGTGATGCATGTTTAATTAAGTAGTTAATTAGTGCCTAGCGATTAGATTAGATCTAAATCGTTCACATGATGCACCCCACGATTAGATTAGATCTAAATCAAGTATTTGATACGCATCATCATTTAGATTAGATCTAAATCACGTGTACTCGTAATGCCTACCATGCCGTGATACCTACCACTACCTTGATCGCATGTTGTTGTTGAATCTGCCAAAGCAGAGCAACACATACAATCTTGGTAGGGTACAGAGGGACAATTTTGGTCCCGCCTATCAACGCATGGGTGAGTACAACTCAATTAGATTGAGTAACTAGTTAACTCAATTGGATCAAGTTTAACTATAGGCATTATCCAATGGTTGGTAGATAGGTCAAAATCACGTTTATATTAACTCTTGGGCGTATTAGCCAAAGCTAACTCGAGTTTTAATATAAATGCGGATTTTGATCCTATAAACAAGAGTTGCATAGAGATGTAATTGGTAATCGTTACCTACCGATCATACTAAGTCTTGGGCGTATTAGCCAAAGCTAACTCAAGGGTTTGTATGATGTGGATCTTTTCCCACATGAATTATAGAATTCAGTGGGAGCATCATTTAATTAAAGGCCTAATTAAATGATTAAGAATATGATATTTATTTTTGCTTTTATTTCTGTTGTAGATTACCATGACGTCGAATACGAACACCTTCTCACTGCAATCTGTCCTCGAGAAGGACAAGCTCAACAGAGCAAACTTCCTGGACTGGTACAGGAACCTGAGAATAGTTCTCACCCAAGAGCGTAAACTGTACGTTCTGGAGCAGCCCATTCCGGAGGCTCCTCCTGCCACTGCCTCGCGAGCTGACCGAGATGCTTTCAAGAAGCATCAAGATGACGCATTAGATGTGTCTTGTCTAATGCTTGCGACCATGAACTCTGAGCTTCAGAAGCAACACGAGTTAATGGGCGCTTACGATATGGTTGAACATCTTCGTCAACTATATCAAGGTCAAGCGAGGCATGAGAGATTTGAGATCTCAAGGGCACTGTTTCAGTGCAAGATGTCAGACGGGGCTCCTGTAGGCCCATATATACTCAAAATGATTGGGTACATAGAGAACCTACAAAGGTTGGGGTTCCCACTTGGCCAAGAGCTGGCTACTGACCTGATCTTGCAATCCTTGCCGGATAGCTACAGTCAATTCGTTCTAAACTACAATATGAATGAGATTGACAAGCCACTGCCCGAGCTGCTTAGCATGTTAAGAACTGCTGAGCTGAACCTTAAGAAGGCAAAGCCCCACTCTGTTCTGATGGTTCAGAAACACAAGGGCAACGACAAGCTCAAAGGTAAGGGAAAGTCCCAAACCAAGGGCAAAGGCAAGGCACTGAAGCCTAAAGGAGGGGTCGCCAAGGATGCTACCTGCTTCCACTGCGGTCAGACCAGGCACTGGAAGAGGAACTGCAAGGTATACTTGGAGGATCTTAAGAAGAAGCGAAGTGAGACTTCCACTTCTGGTATATATGTTATAGAAGTCAATCTATCTATTTCTACATCATGGGTATTAGATACTGGATGTGCTTCTCACATTTGTACTGATGTGCAGGCGCTGAGAAATAGCAGGGCATTGACAAAGGGCGAGGTGGACCTACGAGTAGGCAATGGAGCATGGGTTGCTGCTGTTGCTGTAGGGACTTACTTTCTATCTCTACCCTCTGGGCTTGTACTAGAGTTAGTCGATTGTTGTTATGTGCCTGCATTAACTAAGAACATTATATCAGTTTCTTGTTTGGACAAGAAAGGTTTCTCGTTTACAATAAAGAACAAATGTTGTTCCGTCTATTTAAACGATATGTTCTATTGTAGTGCACCTCTGATAAATGGACTCTATATTCTAGACCTTGAGAGCCCTATCTATAACATAAATACCAAGAGGTTCAAGTCAAATAACATGAACCAAACCTACCTCTGACACTGTCGCTTAGGTCATATAAATGACAAGTGCTTATCCCAGCTCCATAAGGATGGTTTGCTGGACTCATTTGATTTTGAATCATATGAGATATGTGAGTCATGCCTACGAGGCAAGATGACCAAGACTCCCTTTAGTGGGCACAGCGAAAGAGCGACTGATTTGTTAGGACTCATACATAGTGATGTATGTGGCCCTTTCAATGTCGCTGCTAGAGGTGGTTATAGGTACTTCATCACATTTACTGATGACTTCAATAGATATGGTTATGTGTACTTGATGACACATAAGTCTGAATCCTTTGAAAAGTTCAAAGAATTCAAGAATGAAGTACAGAACCAGCTTGGCATGAGTATTAAGATACTTCGATCCGATTGAGGTGGAGAATACCTTAGTCATGAGTTCCGTGACTATCTAGCTGAGTGTGGGATTCTATCCCAACTCACTCCTCCTGGAACACCACAGTGGAATGGTGTATCCGAAAGGAGGAATCGTATCCTATTAGATATGGTATGATCGATAATGAGTCACACAGATCTTCCGACATACCTCTGGGGCTATGCTCTAGACACGGCAGCTTTTATAATCAACCGAGTTCCATCCAAGGCCGTGATAAAGACACCATATAGGATATGGACTGGGAAAGATGCCCATGTGTCTTTCATGAGGATTTGGGGTTGTGAGGCTTACGTTCGACGTCAAGTCTCAGACAAGTTAGGACCCAAATCCGACAAGTGCTATTTTATAGGATATCCCAAGGAAACTAAGGGATATTTCTTCTACATTCCCAGTCAGCACAAGGTAGTTGTGGCAAAGATTGGGGTCTTTCTAGAAAGGGACTTTGTTTCTAGAAAGGCTAGTGGGAGCGCGTTCGATCTTGAAGAAGTTCAAGATGCGAACAATAGCACTGATGCCTCGATGGAAGTTGAACTGGAACCACAAAGTGTTGTGGATGATGTTGTTCCACAAGGAGTTGAGGAACAATAACCAGTTCAAGTAGACATACCTCTTCGCAGGTCTGATAGGGTACGTCGTCAGCCTGAGAGATACTCATTTCTCTTGTCTGACCATGATGACATTGTGCTCATAGAGGATGAGCCCACCACCTATCAGGAAGCTGTGATGAGACCAGATTCCGAGAAATGGCTAGAAGCCATGAGATCCGAGATGGAATCCATGTACACCAACCAAGTATGGACTTTGGTTGATTCACCTGAAGGAGTAAAACCCATTGGGTGTAAGTGGGTCTTTAAGAGAAAGACTGACATGGATGGACTTATCTATAAGGGCCGCTTGGTAGCTAAAGGTTTCAAGCAAATTCATGTATTGACTATGATGAAACCTTTTCTCCAGTAGTGATGTTTAAGTCCATTCGGATCATGCTTGCTATTGCAGCTTACCACGATTACGAGATCTGGCAGATGGACGTCAAAACCGTGTTTCTGAATGGAAACCTACTCGAGGATGTGTACATGACACAACCTGAGGGTTTTGTAGATCCACAACATACTAGCAGAGTATGCAAGCTGCATAGGTCCATTTATGGACTAAAGCAAGCTTCTCGGAGCTGGAATCTTCGATTCGATGATGCAATCAAACAGTTTGGTTTCATCAAGAACGAAGATGAACCTTGTGTCTACAAGAAGGTTGTAGGGGACATAGTTGTCTTCCTCATATTGTATGTAGATGACATACTGCTCATTGGGAAGGACATCCCTATGCTTCAGTCTGTCAAGACCTGGCTAGGGAGTTGCTTTTCAATGAAGGACTTAGGTGAGGAATCTCGCATTCTAGGGATACAGATCTATAGAGATAGATCTAAGAGATTGCTTGACCTAAGTCAGAGTACATATATTGACAAGGTACTCCTACGGTTTGCCATGCAGTACTCCAAGAAGGGATTTCTGCCGATGTCACATGGCGTGAGTCTTTTGAAGACCCAAGGTCCCTCTTCTAGAGAGGAGAGAGACCACATGGATCAGACCCCTTATGCCTCAGCCATAGGATCGATCATGTACGCCATGCTATGTACTCGACCTGATGTCTCGTATGCTTTGGGCATGACGAGCAGATACCAGTCAGATCCAGGTGAAAGTCATTGGATAGCGGTCAAGAATATTCTTAAATACTTAAGAAGGACTAAAGAATATTTCTTGATATATGGAGGTAATGATGAGCTAGCTGTAAAGGGTTACAGTGATGCTAGCTTCCAGACCGACCAGGATGACTATAGATCGCAGTCAGGGTTCATGTTTTGCATTAATGGTGTTGCTGTGAGCTGGAAGAGTTCGAAGCAGGACACAGTAGCTGATTCTACGACAGAGGCCGAGTATATTGCTGCATCAGAGGCAGCAAAGGAGGCAGTTTGGATTCGTAAGTTCATCACTGAACTTGGGGTGGTTCCTAGCATTGCTGACCCTATTGAGCTCTATTGTGACAACAATGGATCTATAGCACATGCGAAGGAACCTCGCTCACACCAGCGGACCAAACACATACTACGGCGCTTCCATCTCATTCGAGAGATCATCGAGAGAGGAGATGTGAAGATTTGCAGAGTACCTACAGAGCCTAACATCGCAGATCCCTTGACCAAGGCTTTGACACAGAGGAAGCATGATGGTCACACTAGGTCATTCGGGCTTAGAGCCTACACTGATTGGCACTAGTGCTAGTGGGAGATTGTTAGCTAGAGCCCTAGAACCAATCATTTGATGATTGTATTTTGGACTTGTTGTATCATATTCTATATATAAATAAAGGCATTTGGTTTTTGGTTATTATACTTACTTGTATTGGTGCCAAATAAACTAAGTATAATAACGTCCTTGAGTAGACGGTTCTCACCTATATCAATCGGTTAGTTGAACCGATAGTGAGATGATATAGGGAACACTACTCTTAATTATTCCTAGTCAAGTATTAACATTCAGGGACAATGTTAATGCAATAAGACTAGCATGTAGGCCAACTCGATGATTTGGTCTCACAAGTCATGGATATAGAGATATCAAGTTGACACATGGGTATGCATTGGAGAATGTATACTGAATGTCCCACCATGAGAAAGTATCATGGATCGTTATATGAGTGTCATATACTTTCTCATGTGGCTATTAGTATGACTACTAGTCCTTAGACCTGAAGTCACCATGGTTCCCTACATAAGGAGTTATGTACTTTGGTTTCGTCAAACGTCACCCGTAACTGGGTGGACTATAAAGGTGATTACTGGGTATGTAACAAATTATGCGGAGGGATGTGAGTGATATAGATGAGATCTATCCCTCCTATATGACGGGAGAGACATCGATATTCTTGATAGAGTGAGACCACGAAGTGCATAGCCATGCCCAAATGAGTCAATATGAGATATTGAGCTCATTTGATTTAGTGAGCCTACTTGGAGTTCAAGATTTAGATTGATTAGCGGATGACACGGTCTATACCTCATATTGATCAATCTAGATGTCTAGGATAGAAGGACATTTGTCATATATTGTGAGGAGTCACAATTAGTAGTCACAAGGTGATGTTGGATCTCAACATTCTTGTAACTTGGGTAGTAATGATGTGTTGCTAGATACCACTCATTACTTATGCTCCTAAATGGGTTTAGGGCCATTGCCAACGTTACAAGAACCTATAGGTTCACACACTAAGGATAATTAGATGGAGATTAGGTTCATATGATGAACCAAGAGGATTAGATTCATTTGATGAATCAAATTGGATTAAGAGTAATTCTAATTGGGCTAACTTGAGTTGGACTCAAGTTAATTCATGTATTCAATGAGTCTAATTTAGATTATGACTCATTAGATCAACTTAATTTAATGAATTAGATTCATTATATTAAGTTGGCTTGAATCAAATGGTTAGATTAGATCAACCATGGAAGAGATTTGGTCAAGTTTGACTTGACTTTATGCCACCTCATTGGTGAGTTGGCATTGATGTTGACTAATGATGTTACTCCACATCATCATGGGGTGCCACCTCATGGAAGTTACAAAGCTATTCTCTTAAATGACTTCACATTAATTGCACTTAATGTAAAATTTGGGGGTTACACTTGGGAAGTGGCCAACCACTTTTGAATGGGAAGTGAATTCATTTTTATCATTCAAGTGCATTCACATCTTCTTCCTCTTGGAGCTCTTTCTTCTCCCTCTCCTCCTCTCTTGGCCGAACAAGATAAGGTGCTAGCACACCTTTGTTTGGTCTTCTCCATCAAGGATTGTTCGTGTGGATACTTCTAGATGACCGTACGCTTGATGGTCTAGAGATCCGGCACCTTGGACGAGCGGGATTCGCGAAGGGCGCGCTTCAAAGGTATAACCTTTTCTTCATGTAGATCTAGAAGTAGATCTAAGTAGAAACTCGTACATGTAAATTTTTGAAATCTATCCTTCGCACGAGATCTAGTGACATGGGTGATTCGGGATTTCCGCGACGCGAAAACGCGGTTTTCGCGGCCCGAAAAACCCAACAGTAACTGTAAGTATTTCTAGTTATATGTTGTCAACTTTGTATCCTCATCTTTAACTATATTATCCTTTTGTTTAGTTTCTTGCCTCAAGTCTGTATATCGACCAGTTACTTATGGCTAAGGACCAGGAGAACAACAAATTAAAAGCTCAGCTGGAGACATTGAAGGCTACTTTACCTTCTTCTAATAGCGACCTGGTTCAGTTGCAAGAGAAAGTGACCTTACAAAGTCAACAATTGGGGACCTTGAAACAGGAATTGGAGGAGTCCCAGCAATTATTGAAAGATAAAGAGCTTGCAAGAAGAACTTTGGAATTACAGGTGGATCGACTACATTCTGGTCTTCGACTGGAGATTGCTTTAAAGGAGAAAGCTCTCTCAGATGCTTCTCAAAAAAGTCTTATTTTAGAGAAAGTAGAGAAGCTTCATAATGCCTGTCTTTCTGACCAAGCTCAAGACCTAGCCTCTCATGATTTCATTATCCTACAGGAACAAGAGAAAAGGAAAGCTCAAGATGTTGAATTGTCACAGCTCCAGAAGGAATTGGAACAACTTAAATCAGAAAGGATGATTTAAAAGATCAAAACACAAAATTGCAAGCTGGTTTTCAAAGCTATAAGGAGCAAGAGAAGAATCGATGGGAAGAGTGGCGTCTGGCTTATTTAAAGTCTTCAGTGTTTGCCGAAGAATTTGTCCGTAGGATTGTGGGTGCTTTAAATCATTCTGTATCGGGAGTCCTTCGACAATTAAGAGAGGGTGACTATCTACCCAAGGAACCTCCCCCTTCTTTCATAAGTCGTCACATGCTTAATGAAGAACTACCCACCGATTTAAAAGGTCCTTTTCTAGATGTCTAAAAAGATTGTTCATAAAAGACTTGTAATGGAAAAAATTGGTAATGAAAAGAAGTGTAATCAAAGCTTGGTAATTAAGAACTTGCGATGTATTGAAAATTTTTGATACTTACCTATTTCTCTATTGTGCTGCTTTGAGAATGCCCCTTTTGAAATGCTTCCAAGCATTAAGTATAAACTTTATTCGAGAATTCCTTGCTCATCTTTTGAAGTTAAGCCTTGTCTTGATGAATCCTTCTGCAGATAACATCTGGTGTGCTTCATATTTCAAAAGAATGAATAACCCCGATTGATTTTAGATAAGGAACTATATAAAACTCCTGAGTTCCGAGCTGAGTGTAATACTCTGGGCGATTTTTAGATAAAGATGTTCATATGAATGGGCTTCCAGATGGAAACTGTGTCATATGAATAGAATTCTCTTTCTAATCTAGTATAAAATGTCCACCGATTTTGTGAATAACTCCATATAGCTCTATATTCAACATGCCAATATAATCCCGGTTAATTATGCTCTGAAGTCTCTGGTTCCTCCCATGAAGACCCGTCCGAGTTACTTCATGAGATTTCCCGATCGACTAGGTTTTGTGATGGTTTAAAGTCTCCGGTTCCTCCCATGAAGACCCGTCCGAGTTACTTCATGAGATTTCCCGATCGACTAGGTTTGTGATGGTTTAAAGTCTCCGACTCCTCCCATGAAGGCCCGTCCGAGTTACTTCATGAGATTTCCCAATTGACTAGGTTTTGTGATGGTTTAAAGTCTCCAGCTCCTCCCATGAAGGCCCGTCCGAGTTACTTCATGAGATTTCCTGATCAACTAAGTTTTGTGATGGTTTAAAGTCTCCGGTTCCTCCCATGAAGGCCCGTCCGGGTTACTTCATGAGATTTTCCGATCGACTAGGTTTTGTGATGGTTTAAAGTCTCCGGTTCCTCCCATGAAGGCCCGTCCGGGTCACTTCATGAGATTTCCCGATCGACTAGGTTTTGTGATGGTTTAAAGTCTCCGGTTCCTCCCATGAAGGCCCGTCCGGGTTACTTCATGAGATTTCCCGATCGACTAGGTTTTGTTGTAAAATTATGATTGCACTAACCTTATGATAATTAAAATTTCTGGATTCCTCAGGGGAGGGGCTGAATAAGTCTTTAAGATTCCCCACTGTTGATTGCTCAAACATAGATTATAAAAGTTCTGCCAATACTGGTCAATCTGTATGAGCCACATTTGTTTTTGTGGCGATATTCGCCTTGCATTGCGTTTATTGAAAGAAATGGAGTACATAAACTGTAAGAATACTTGTCTTCTTTTCATTGGAAACTTACTTCAGATAATGATGGTTTGTTCCCTTTGACATATTTTTAGGTAGCATGATCTTTGTTAAATCCGGTAAGGTTGTAAATGATTTGCACTCCAGGGACGTTCCAGAACTTCCTTCAGCGTCTTGGAGATAATATGAGCCTGATGCGAGCTTTTCCACCACTTTGTAGGGTCCACCCCATTGTGGTGCCAACTTACTAATATCCCCGACAGGTTTAATACGTTTCCATACTAAATCTCCTACTTGGAAAAATATGGGGATGACCCTCTTGTTGTAATTTTGTCTCATTCTTTGTCGGTATGATACGAGACGAGCAGCAGCTTTATCTCTGATTTCTTCTATCAAATCTAGCTCCATGAGTCGTCGATCCTCATTGTCTGCATCATATAATTGCCTTCTATTAGATTCTATTCCCACCTCAATGGGAATTATTACTTCTCCCCCATAAACTAATTGAAAAGGAGTGATTTCTGTAGCTTCTCGAGGTGTAGTACGATATGCCCAAAGAACGCTGGGTAATTCATCTACCCAGCTACCTTCGACATGATCTAGTTTGGTTTTTAAACCTCTTATAATTTCTCTGTTGGCTACTTCTGCTTGACCATTACTTTGAGGATAAGCTACAGAGGTAAAAGCTTGAGTAATATCATAACTTTTGCACCAAGCTAGAATTCTATCCCCTTGAAATTGCCTTCCATTATCAGAGACTAATTTATGAGGAATGCCAAATCTGCATATGATATTTTTCCACAGAAATTTTATAACTGCATCTTCAGTAATCCGGGCAAGTGGTTCAGCTTCTACCCATTTGGAAAAATAATCCACTGCTACTAATAAAAATCTTCTTTGTGCAGTCACCATAGGAAATGGGCCTACTATGCCCATGCCTCATTGATCAAAGGGGTATGAGACTATAGATTTTAATAACTGTGTGGGATGATGCGAAATATTTTGATGTTTCTGGCAAGACATACAAGTTCTTACCAACTTGTTGGCATCCTCGTGTAGAGTAGGCCAAAAATATCTTGCTAATAGGATTTTACGGGCCAAAGATCTCCCTCCTATATGACTACCACATGAGCCTTGATGAACTTCCTGTAAGATAAATTGTATATCTTCTGTACCAATACACTTGAGCAGAGGTCTAGAAAAAGCTCTTTTATATAACTGCTCTCCTACCATAATGTATTGAGCAGCTCTCTTCTTAAATACCCTTGCTTGTTCTGTATTACTGGGAAGAATACCTTGCTGTAAATATAATATAATTTGAGCCCTCCAGTCACCTTGAATTTCTGCTTCGGCCTGTCTTTCGATACAGGATATTAACAGAGTTTGTTCTACGGGCCGATCTAGGCTCCATGGTACTATAGCAGAGGCCAGCTTAGCCAATTCATCTGCTACCTGATTCTCAGATCAAGGAACCTTTTGTATATTTACTTCTTGAAACTGAGATTTCAACTTATCAAACGCCTCAGCATATAACCGGAGTCTGTCATTATTAATTTCAAAATTACCTGATAGTTGTTGGGCTGTCAATTGAGAATCAGAATGGATGAGGACTCGAGCTGCCCCTATATGCCGAGCGGCCTGCAATCCTGCTATCAAGGCTTTATATTCTGCTTCATTGTTAGTAGCTCTATAATTCAATCTGATAGAGAGTTGAAGTCTGTCTTCCCTTGGAGATATAAGAAGAACCCCAATTCCGCTACCTTGTCTGGTTGAGGAGCCATCTATATAAACTTTCCAAATGTTTTCTTCCTCAGGGCCTTGAACTTCTATAATGAAGTCTGCTAGAGCTTGTGCTTTGATGGCCGAGCGAGGTTGATATTGAATGCCATATTCTCCAAGTTCAGTTGTCCATTTGATCAACCGACCTGAGGCCTCCGGGTTGAGTAACACCCATCCAAGAGTACTGTTGGTTAATACAATAATTTCATGCGCTAAGAAATAAGGGCGCAACCTCCGAGCGGTCAAAACTAGTGCATAAGCCAATTTCTCTAGTGTAGTATATCTACACTCAGCTCCTTTTAATAAATGGCTAGAAAAATATACAGGTTGTTGCTCTTTTCCTTCTTGTCTGACTAATACAGAGCCTACATCATTTTCATTAGCCGACAAATATACCCAAAGAGTCTCTCCTACTATAGGCTTAGCTAATACAGGGAGAGTAGACAAATAATCTTTCAACTCTTGGAAAGCCTTGTCACATTCCTCATTCCACTGAAATTTATTGGCTTTTCTGAGTATTTTAAAGAAATGAAAACTACGATCGGCCAACCTGGAAATAAACCTAGACAATGCTGTAATCCGGCCGGTCAATCTTTGAGCTTCTCTCATGTTACATGGTCGCTCCATGTTCTGAAGTGTCTTGACTTTGCTTGGGTTGACTTCTATTCCCTGTTCGGACACCATATATCCCAGGAATTTTCCTCCTTTCGCGCCGAATAAATATTTGCTCGGATTTAACTTGAGCCCATATTTTCTCAATGTCCTGCAGGTCTCCTCTACATCCCTGCACAGATTAGCAGCTTGAAGAGACTTAATTAAGATATCATCTACATATACTTCCATATTTCTACCAATCTGCTTCTGGAAGACCTTATTCATAAGCCTTTGATAAGTTACTCCTGCATTTTTTAGTCCGAAGGGCATAACATTATAACAATAAGTACCTTCAGATGTTATAAAACTAACCTTTTCTTGATCTTCTTTAGCTAGGGGAACCTGATGATATCCTTGATAAGCGTCTAGCATAGAGATGTACTCGCATCCAGCAGTGAAGTCTACCAATTGATCAATCCTGGGTAATGGATAATAATCTTTTGGGCAAGCCTTGTTGAGATCCAGGAAATCAATGCATACTCGCCATTTGTTTCCCGGCTTAGAGACTAACACCACATTAGCTAACCAGCTAGGGAATTGTACCTCCTTGATATAACCAGCTTCCATAAGTTTAGTTATTTCTTCTTTGATGATTTGGTTCTGTTCCGTGCTAAAATTCCTCTTTCTTTGCATGACCGGGCGGGCATCCGGAAAGACATGTAAGGCATGCTCCATGACTGCAGGAGAAACACTCGAGACTTCTTTGGGCGTCCAAGCAAACACATCATTATTTTTCCTTAAGCATTGTACCAGTTCAGCTTTCAAAGTGGGATCAAGATCAGCTGCAATATATGTAGTAGCTTCAGGCCGACCGGTCTGGATCTGAACTTCCTCCTTTTCTTCATACACCAGAACAGGCTGCTTCTCTTGAATGGCATTAACTTCCATTCTTTGAATCTTTCGGGCAGTGTTAGCTTTAGCTCAAACTATTTCTACATAACATTTTCGGGCTGTCTTCTGATCACCTCGCACCTCCCCGACTTGATCATTCACAGGAAATTTAATTTTCTGACAAAAAGTAGAAATGATCGCCCTAAACTCGTTTAAGGCAGGTCGACCTAGTATCACATTATAGGAGGATGGGGCGTCTACCACCATGAAATAAGATCTCCTTGTTCTCATCAGAGGCTCCTCTCCTAGAGATATGGCTAACTTTATTTGACCCAGCGGTTGTACTTCATTACCTGTGAACCCATATAGAGGTGTGACCATCTGATGGAGTTCACTTGGGTCAATTTGTAGTTGATCGAAAGCCTTCTTGAATATAATATTGACAGAACTGCCCGTGTTTATGAAGGTACGAGAAATGGTGTAGTTGGCTATCACGGCTTTAAAAATTAGGGCATCGTCATGGGGTATTTCTACCCCCTCAAGATCTCTAGGCCCAAAACTTATCTCGGGACCGACCGCTCGTTCCATGCTACACCCCACGGCATGAATTTCCAGTCTTCGAGCGTGCGCTTTTCTGGCTCTATTAGAATCTCCATCTGTGGGTCCGCCCGCAATCATATTGATATTACCCCGAGCAGCATTACTCCTGTTTTCTTCCTGTCGAGTCGTCATGGCTTCAGAAGGAGCTTTTTCCGACACTTGGCTTGTACCGGCCGGGGTCGGCAATGTGTCCTGACGAGGCTCAACCGGGCGATATTCCAGTTTGAGCGGGCTTTGCTGCCTGGGGTACTGTTGTCGATAATAATTATACCTCTGATAACGCTCCCTATTAGCTCGTTTATTTCTTAAAACGAAATAGTCTTCAGTATGATGACTGCTAATTTTATGATAAGTGCACCATCTCCTTGGTGCTTCTGGCTGTATCTCCACGTGTTGTACGACTTGTGGATGATATTCTGGTTGTCGGTGAGGTGTATGAGTTGCTCTAGGCCCTCTGGGCGGAGGAACAGGGGCTGAAGCTTTCTCCTTAACCTGGATAGGAGAAGAGGTAACACCCTCCTTCCTACGAGCAGCTTGAGCTTCTTCCACATGAATTCAATAGCACGCTCAATCAATGAATCAAAATTATCGGGAGGATTTCTTACTAAATCTTTAAATAAATCGTTATCATTCAAACCCTGAGAAAAAGCGCTTACTAATATTTTAGTGGTAGCATTAGGTACGTCAATAGCTACCTGATTGAACCTTTTGATGTATGCTCGGATGGACTCTTTGGATGCTTGCTTGATTGAAAATAGACTCCAAGGAGTCTTATGATACCTCTTATTGCTAGAAAAATGATGAAGAAAAACTTTCTTGAAGTCTTTAAATTTTCGAATGGACTTCTCTGGCAATCTCTTGAACCAGCACTGTGCGGCTCCTCCGAGGGTAGTAAGAAACATTCGACACTTCACCCCGTCAGAGAATTGTTGTAATAATGCTACGTTCTCAAATTTTAACAGATGATCTTCTGGATCTGTTGTTCCAGTGTACTCACCGATCTGGAGATTTTGATACCGCTTAGGAAGCGGATCATCCAGTACACTCTGAGAGAATGGGGAGATGACCTTCTCTGGTGAGCTATCGCTAGTAATCATTTTGATCTTACGTTTTTCTTTGTCTGGTGTCTCGCCAGAGGATTCTTGGAACACAGGCCTCCTACCCCTTGCTCCATGGGAGTGCGAAGGAAGGCCCGTGGACGCCTTGTCGGAGAAACAACAGCTGGAGGAAAATACGCATGTTCTTCCTCTTCCAGCTCCTTTCCTTTCCGATGCTCAGTAGTTGAAATTGTCGGATTATGAGCCGTTGGTAGAGTAGCTCCAGTGTGAGCTTGAAGTTGTTGTTGTTGTTGTAAGGCTTTTTGTACGTGAGAATTGATGAGGAGATCCAGATCCTCTCGACTAATGGTGAGTAGGTTTGATTTTCCGGCTTCTTCCATCTGGTAGTCTCAGATCCAGGTGAAGTTAACCATAGACGGCGCCAAATTTGATCCTGTCTGAGAAGTTGGACAAAACGGAGATCCGGTGAAAAGAAACTCACCGTTGATGAAGAGCAATGCCTGGAGAACGCCGATCCGAGAAACCCAAAGCGGATCGGGAAAAATAGAGTCACCGAGTGCCTTCCTTGCGCGGAGATCCGATGACGAGAGAGAAACCCAATCGAAGAGACACCCAGATTCGGAGCTTCCAAGACCTCCTGCACACAAGAGATCAGCCAACACTATCATCAGTAACCTAAGACCGGGGTGAGAATCCCTGGCTAGGCCCTCCGACACTCAAGTTAGTAATCTCCCTTGGTGTAGAAGAAGGAAGGAAGAAGAAGATGAACAGTAGCTGGAAATTAGGGTTATGAATGTGCGCAATGATGTGAACTTACATAGCCAACGGAGAGGATTCCCCCTTTTATACCACTTCATATAACCTCCGTAGTCATGAAGTGGACCCCGATTTGTTAGAGTTCGTTATGAGATGACGTAAGCTATGTACTTGTAGAAAATGACTTTTAAGGAATCTTTCTTGTACCCCAGATGTACCTTCTTTGTCGTTTAGTACCTGTAAAATAATCTAAAAACACATTTCCCGCCAAAATATATAATGCCTATCATATAGTCACATATTGCAGATATCTTCATTAATTATCTTATTTGAAATATTTACCTGTATCCTATCTCATGAGTTCCTTTGAAGTGTTTTATCGTTTCTTCTAGTCCCTCCTGCTTTTATTATATCGTGGATAGCTCAATATACCCATGTTTCTTGTATCGGTCGAAGTTAGTCATGACTATATTTAGTTAATGATTATTATTCCTCCTGAGGCTTCTGTCCGCACCCTTTTATGTGAATTATCCTAAATAACACGAGGCTATATTTTATTAAGTATCTTTCCAAGGTATTGGTCAACCGGCCGGTCTTGGCTTTTCTTCTCAAAGGCATGTTTAAGTCGATACAGACCTAACTCTTCTCCAGGTATAACCCGTCCGATATTAGCTTACCTCCTTTGAGGTATATACTAACTGATATGGATCTTCCTCCTTGGAAGCATATTTCGGTCGATACAAACCTACCTCTTCTTCAGGTATATACCGGCCGATATTAGTCTACCTCCTTTGAGGTATATACTAACTGATATGGATCTTCCTCCTTGGAAGCATATTTCGGTCGATACAAACCTACCTCTTCTTCAGGTATATCCCGGCTGATATTAGCCTACCTCCTTTGAGGTATATACTAACTGATATGGATCTTCCTCCTTGGAAGCATATTTCGGTCGATACAAACCCACCTCTTTTCCAGGTATATCCCGGTCGATATTAGACTACCTCCTTTGAGGTATATACTAACTGATATGGATCTTCCTCCTTGGAAGCGTATTTCGATCGATATAGACTTACCTATTCTCCAGGTAGAACCCGGACGATATTAGCCTACTTCTTCTCTAGGTATATCCCGACCGATATTAGCCTACCTCTTTTCCAGGTATATCCCGGCCGATATTAGCCAACCTCCTTTGAGGTATATGTCAATTGACAGGAGTCTTCCTCTTTGGAAGCATATTTCGGTCGATACAATCCTACCTCTTTATGAGGTATATCTCGGCCGATATTATCCTACCTCCCTTGTTTGGTTGTATCCTTTCTCCTTCTTACCGGGGACCTATGAAACCTAACCCATATCACTTATTATTATTATTATTATTATTATTATTATTATTTTATTATTTTTTTAAAAAAATTGATGAAATATCTTCATTTCTATATCTCCGACACTGCTTACCCCAAGACAAAGTCTTGGAATTTGCTTCTTATCTATATTTTTTGCAAGTATACCAATGTCTATTCAAGAAGGACGGAGCATCCATGAACTACCACCATATGATCAAAAAGATTTCAACTACTGGAGGTGAGTAATGGAATGGTTCTTAGGAAGTTTAAATATTAATAATTTGCTAATATTGAGAAAGTCTTATCGAGACTCAGAACTGAACAAAAATGTAAGTAAACTTATTTGTAATATTTTACCTAACAATATTTTATGTAGACTAGAAAAGTACAAGAATGCACATGAGCTTTAGACCCAGTTGATCAAGCTATACGAGAGTTGTTAGAGCCAGAGGATTAAGTTAAAATCAAATCTAGACTCGAGTCAAATCCAATCGAAAAGCCTACTGAATTAGGGGATGAGCTTAAGGTCAGTATAATTTACCAAAATACCCCTATCACTTTTGTTGGGCAATCCACTATCATTTTGAAATATTACAAGAATATTTGAATTACAATATAGATGTAAATATTTAAAAGTTATTGACAACTATAGATCTGAAGATTCTTGACTTCGGCTGTCGAAGTAGTGTTTGGACGTCGTCGAGTCATTTCTAGAGTAGAGCACAAGAGAGAAGCTTGTTCAGAATATTGTTATTGAGGTGCTAGTTGAATCCTCCTTGTATAGCCCACTCCGGGCGCCTGAAACCTCCCCCAGGCGCTCCCACAGGGCTAACGTGGCATGCTCTCATCAAAACTTGATCCAGCAAAAGTTATCCATCTCTGGGCATTCAAACCACCCTTGGGTGCCCGAACCACCTCCGAGCGCCTGAACTGTGACATAGGTCCACCAACCATCATGCTCTAGCTCACCTTGCAGATCGATTTTGGCCGTCCGAGTGCCTAGAGCAACTTCATGCACCCAGACCGCGAGAGTGCCTGACCAGGCACCGTACCCAGGTGAAGCCTTCCTGGGCACTCGGAGCAGCTCTGAGCACCCGAACTAGCTTTTCCAGCTTTTTCTGTAAAATAAAGTTAGTCTAGGTAAACAATATAAATAAGTATGATTTTGATAGTATTCGGACTATTCGGTCTTGACTTTAAGTTTCGCTGAAACTAGGTCAAACTAACGCCTACTATTCCCTTTTTAGGCAACGTGTCCTCACCTACTACTCTCAAGAGAAATTACCTTTTACCAAACCGATCTTCTAGACCATCTGGACTTTTTCTCAACGTCTGAGACTTCAGCACTTCATGATCAACATCTAATCCACGACCCGTCCAGTCTTCCACCTGGTGTCCACGACCCCCAAGATTTTCACCTATAGTCCTCGACTCTAGGATTTTTCCCAAAGTCCTCAACTTGCCAAGACTTTGTTCAGTCTCTCGGATCAATACTTTGTTGCCTAATCGCGGCTAGGACTTTCCGCCTGCCTAGTCTCAACTAAGATTTTCCTTTGTCTAAGATCACTTAGGACTTTCCTGCATACTCAGTTCAACTTGTTAGACAACAAGAAATCTTAACTTTGAACCCTTTGCCATAATCAAAACTTAGGTTTGATCATCTGGTGCTTCCTACATCGACAAGAAGTGCAGCAACACCTAAGCTCTAAGCTTCCAAGAACTGGCAGAGAGGATCGAGTAAAGAGTAATTACATTTGAACCTCCCTATCGCCTTTACACTTTGCGATCTTTGGCTCCCAATCGATTGGGTTTACTCCCAATCGATTGCTACGTAAGATTCGAGAAATCCCAGCCATCCAGAGGTCGTAACCTATGCAATGGTCATCTCCCAATCGATTAGCTGATCAATCTAGAAACCTTCTGTGCTTTCACAGAAGACTCCGAAATCGATTGGTCAATTGATTCTGGTTTTCCTAGCATCATCGCGAGAAAACCAATCCCAATCGATCAACTGATCGATTGGAGTATCCCAATCGATTGGTTGATCGATTCGGGGACACACTATGCTCTTGCACGAATGGCCACCAATCGATCAGTTGATCAATCGACGTAGCCCCAATCGATCAACTGATTGATTAGGCTATCATTTCTTGTAAAAACTCTCCCAATCGATTAATTGATCTATTGAGTTCTGGTTCAATCGATCAGTTGATTGATTTACCAACCCTAACTTGACTAACTCAAGTATTGGATTCTAAATCCCAACATTCGATTAACCATGACCTATTAGGACTCTCCTAGCATCTAGTTAACATTGACCTACTGGGATTTCGTCACTAAGTGTCTAGTAAATCTTTTGACCCACTTAGACTTTTCTCCCCTTGCTAAGTGTCCGTTCAACCTTGACCCACTTGAAATTATCGTCTCGTGCCAAGGGTCCGATTCTCCATGACCCACTTGGACTTCCAAACACCATGTATCCTGTCAACTTTGATTCACCAAGATTTTCACTTGCCTACCTTCACTCACCAAGACTTCCTCATTGCCTAACTTCACTCAATAGAACTTTCACCTAGCTTCACTCACCAGAATTTTTTATTTGCCTAGCTTTACTCACCAGGGCTTTCCAACTGCCTAGCTTCACTCACTAGGGCTTTTCACCTGGCTTCAATCTCTAGGATTTTCCTCTGCCTAGCTTTACTCACTAGGGCTTTCACCTGGCTTCAATCACTAGGATTTTTCCCATCACCTAACTTCACTCACTAGGATTTTTCCATTGACTGGTTTCACTTACCAAAACTTTCACACTAATGTCCGATCAACACTATCCCACTTGGATTTTCTTTCTGCCTGCCAACCTTTCCATTGGACTTGTCCTATCCCAACCTCTAGTTAGGACTTTTCAGTTAAGTATCTGATTAATTAACCTTGACCTACTTGACTCTACTTCATATTAAACTGGTCAAACCTTATCCAGAGGAGAATTACACCAATAATCTCCCCAAATGAATAATTACACCTATAATTTCTATATATTATCAAATATTAAAACTCAAATATTAAGACTCAAGCTTGAACACACTCAAGCCTAGTCAAATTGATTAACCTTGACCTAGGAAATTGTACCAACAGGAGGTAGCACCTCCCGGGTCCTACTGGTCAGTGGGGGGTTGTTGTCCAGCGAGGATTGCTGGCCGGTAGGGTTTGTTAGCTGGCGGGAGGTTGGCTGGTCGGGGTTGGTAGGCGGTGGCATAAGAGGGATATATCTCCCTCTTGTGGTTGGGGGCTAAAGAAGGAGGAGAGGATTAAACATAATCAAATTAGGTTTTGATCCAAAATTGAATTAATTTTTTTTCTCCCAACTTTATATTAATATATAGATTTCCAAGATGGGTTTGATGAGCAAGTCCAAACCCAACCCAATAAGCCTTTACCAAAATATAACCCATTAAACTCTTAGTTCAATTCAAAACCAAAACTCTTTTAATTAAAATCAAATCAATTTTATTTATAATTAAACCAAAAAGGGTCTAACTCCTCTTCAAAAGACGTGGCTTATCCTCTCTTTCGTTCCATCAAATATCTTTCCATATTTACCTTTCGTCTAGTCCAACCTGACTCAGTTTCTCTCGATCTGAGAATTCAATTCTCATACTTATTTTAAGTCTTTCAGATAAACTCATAGTACGTGTGACCTAATAGCTTCTTGATTATGTTGGTCGTCCATAATTAACCATTAATTATAGATTAATCATGAGTGGTACCTAGTAGTATATCATGACTGCCAATTGATCGAAAAATCATATGGTTGATTCGAGAACCACTTTTGAACCGTTCAGTAACTACAGTAAGTCATGTCTCATTCCTTTCACTCATTTTATACTCACTTAGTTTAGGACATGGTCCGTGTTTGTCCCCACTAGGTTGACTATGTCACACCTAGCCTAAATAATACTTTTTTCATTTTGTGAATTCAAATTACTTGTACATGTGTCCAAGAGTACAATACTTTTAACATGTGATATTTTGGCCAAAGACTTTGAGTAATAATCCTAACAAGTGGTCATAGGATTTTACGTATCCTCGTAAGCAGTGGTGAATCCTTTGTTGCTTATCCAGTCTCCTTCGGACTCATTGACTTATATCCAATCATCCTGGGGCAACACCTCCAAGGAGATACTTACTTAAGATGTCAAAGTATAAGTCTCCATTACTAAGATAACTTGAATACCTCAAGTTGAAGGAAACTTACACTTAATTTAAAGTAAGCACTTTATTGACATATCCACATATATAAAGAACTATATGAAGTCTTACAACAAGTCACTCTAATGAACTAGTTATCATAACCAACATCCATATTTAACTCTTGACATCCCAATGTCTCTAGTCAGTGAGGAATAGTTGCTTGGTTAGACCAAGGAGTATAACTCATACTAGTCTCACAGAATCAATGATGTTTAAATACATCAATTCGTTGACTAGGGAAGATTTCAATATATTTATAATTACACATGTAAAGATGTTCACTAGTTGTGATCAAATCATAAATCCTCTCATGCTATGAATCGTATTATGAATATTCAATAAGTGATTTTAAAATCTAATCAAACACATATAGAATGTGCACTCAAATAGTAAATCTTTATTTATCTAATAAATAGTACAAATCATAAGGCAATTGTCTTAGGACATCTCTCAGATATAGCATACTCTCACTTGGCCTAATGTCAATCGCCATGGTATCCAATACCATAGGTTTGGATGTGACTCTCAAACTTATTTTATGGTAGTCTTTGTCAAAGGATCCACTAGGTTCCTTTTAGTGAGAATTTTCTCGAGTTGTATTTCATTCCTACTGATGTTCTCTCTAATCAGATGATAGTGGCGAAGTACATGTTTGGATTATTGGTGAGACCTTGGTTCCTTATTATTCATGATGGCTCTAGTGTTGTCACAGTAAAGTAGCAATGCTTCAACAATGGGCAGAACCACTCCAAGTTTAAAGATAAACTTCTTGATCCAAACTGCTTTATTGCTTCAGAAGCCGCAATGTATTCTACCTCAGTGATAGAATCCACAACGATGCCTTGCTTGGAACTTTTCCAACTTATTGTGCATTCATTCAATGTGAATATGTATTCAGACTGAGACTTGGAGTCATCTTGTTTGTCTAGAAGCTAGCATCACTATATCTACATATAACCATATCAACTTCTCCATATATCAAGAACACATCCTTAGTTCTTCTTAAGTACTTAAGGATTATCTTGATAGCCACCCAATGATCCATGCCTGGAATAAACTAGTATATGCTTGTGATACTTAGAGCGTATGATACACTGGACCTTGTGCATAACATAACATACATGACAGATCCTATCGCTGACTCATAGGATACCTCATTCATGTAAATCCTCTCATTTTCGATCCTTTGGACATGTATACTTTGAAAGGTGAATCACATATCTCATGAGTATGAAACCTTTCTTGAATTTTGACATGCTAAACCACTTTAACCCTCAGTCTATATATGTACATTATAAAAGACCAAGCAACCATTTTGATCTATCTCTATAGATCTTAATCCCGAGAATATAGGTTGCTTCTCTCATGTCTTTCATGAAGAATATTGTGGACAACTAAATTTTAACTGACTATAGAACATACACATCATTTTCTATAAGTAATATGTCATCGACATATAATACTAGGAATATGATCTCACTCTCACTAACCTTTTTGTACACACAAGTTTCATTAGGATTTTATGAGAAATCAAACTCTTTAATTGCCTCATCAAAATAGATATTTCAAATCCTAAATGTTTGCTTTATTCCATAAATGAACCATTGAAGTTTGCATACTTTATTTCGGTACTAATTAAAGGTTCAAAAATTGAGGAAGAGAATGCTAGGAGTTTCCTTAACCAATTAGTATACTGTTTCATGGCTAACGAAAAGGTCAAGACTACTACACTTCTTTCTAAGTAGGTAACTATGCAGTATAACGGTAAAGGAAATATTAAGGATACATTATGGAGATGTCCAATATTGTCATAAGTCTGAAAGTTCTTACACTCGATATGTCCCAGTCTATGTTAGTGCATTTTGTCTTGATGTCTCTGTTTGCAAGATTCACTACTTTAAGATTTCATATAATACTCATATGGAAAAGTAAACATTAAATAAGCTTATAGCTCAATACATGTAAGAGGAGGAGAGACTGAGGTGTGAGACATCTGAAAGTTCTCACCTAGCATATGATTCCCAAGGTTCAGGCAAGAATTGAAAGAGGATTAATAAAGGAAAGGGAAAGTAAACTACAAATTGTGGGGTTTTTGGCCATAAGGAACAAAAGAAGTAGGATAAAGAGTCCATTTATTTCTTCTACAGGAAGAAATCTCATATGAAGAAAGACTACCCCAAGTACGTCAATTGATGCATAAAGAAGGGTAAATTTCTCACTTTTGTTAGTTTAGAAGTCAATTTAGTTATTGTGTCTATTAACACTTAGTAGATAGATACCAGTGTTACTACTCATATAAGTGTCACTATACAGGATTATCTCAGGAGTCAACTTTCGCTTGATGGTGAAAAATATATCTATACAGGAAATGGAAAGAAGGCTAAAGTTGAGTCGATTAGTGTTTTTAGGCTTTGTTTAGGAACTAATTGTTGGTCCCTTGATGGTCGGCTAGAGGGGTGAATAACCTTGCAATTACAATCAAAATACTTTTCTCTTTCTTTCGGCGTTAACTTCGACAATAAAAAATAAATGCAATAGCTAAAAGAAATACGAGGCAACAAGGTTACTTGGTTTGCAATCTAGGAGGTTGCTAATCCAAGATAATTGAAGCTCTTTAAGTCAACTCCTTTTTCGACATAAGTTAGAGACAGAGAAATCTTATACAAGACGTTGATAGCTCATGAACAAAAAAGAACAGGAAAGAATTTGAGTACAATTAAAGTGTTGTACCAAACTAGATGATTATTTATAGTCCGCTTGTCAAATCTATCCATTGCTGATGTGCCAGACTCTCGGTGCTTGGATGGTAATCCGAGCACCTCCAGTGTGGCAAATTCTATCGCTATGCAACGACGCTAGGATAGGACCCCTCGTTGGTGTTGAAGGGTTTGGGCACCCGGACTAGATTATCTAAGCGCCTGGACTTGATTTTCTGGGCACCTGGACAATCCGGGTGCCTAGACTAGTTGGTCCTGGTGACTGGACTAGTCAGCTAACTGCTGACTCATCCTACGTCTTCTCTGATTGTTGGCTTCTTCTCCGTCGCTTGGGTGATCCTTCAATCTTCCAGAGTTGAGATCACCCGAACCAAACTTCAGCCTTCTCCTCGAGCAGTCTTCTGCTCCGGCTTCTCATCCATCGGAAGCGTCATGCGTGTCCTTCTTGCTCCGATGTATTCTTCTACAACTTCTCATCTCTTGGATGCACCGAGTCCATCGACTCAATTCTTATGCTATCCTTCTCATCTGCCACATCTTTCGGTCAACTTCTTGCATTCCTAAATCCCTACACACTCAGACACAAGGTATAAAAATATGCAGAGTCTAACTTAATTTGGTTGACCACATTAAAACCAACACGGAATACTTACAATCTCTCCCTCTGTCATGTGAATCAACCCAAGTTAAATTAGGGTTAAACTAAAATAGTAAACTAAATGAATATGCAATTTAATACATTTAATTTGCAAATTAAAGCAATTGATACAAAGTATTGTATCTCCTCCTAGACATAATTTTATTTCTCCCCACTTATCATATTAAAAATAGGGGTAATCATTGAAAATAAATTGGAAATAAAATTTCTAAGGGTTATATGAATAGTGACTAATTTTTAGAAAAATTGTGGGAATTATTTTTTAAAAATCTAAATTTATACAATTTAAAAACTAGTTTTTGTAAAAATAATTTTAAAATTATTTTTAATCATTGAAAAATTATAAAACTTTTTATCACAGTTGAACACAATAATCCAAAATAGATTTAAATTTTTTTCATGAATAAATAAAATTAATATAAGTAATAATAAATTATTTTATACTTAGAGATGTATTTTTTTTAAAAAAAATGTCTAAAAATATATTTTGAGCACAAAAAATTTTACAAATTGTTTTAAATATGTAAAATAGAAAATATATTTTTTTAAAAAATAAATTTTTGAAGATTGATTTTTTGAAAATTTTTAATATTAAAAATTAATATTTTATAAAAAAATCATAGAAAATTCATTAACAATATTTTTTTTAAAAAAGATATTATTCAAATGGAGACTTTACTTTGTTATCACCGTAAAAATTTTGAACAAGAAATACTTATATAAATTTTACACAGAAATTATTTTTCTAAGTGAAGCAATTGTAGTCTAGCAAATTAATTAAATTTAAAGAAAAATTTAAACTAAACATGATTTTGAAACTCGATATAGGCTCCTACCTACTGGATAACAAGATATTTTCTGGGAATGTATTTTTATGATACTTTTATAATTTAACTTTTGTGATATCTAAAATACCAATTTAGTCCCTAAAAATTTCTAAGTTTAGGAACACGTGAACATGCATCATCCTTTTCCAATTATTCTAATTTTTCTTTTAACTTAGCATTTTTAATTTGTTAAAATTTTCTAATAAACAAAATTTTGTTAAGATTATTTTCATTTCTAGGTTTTCCTTTTTCAATTGCTTATTTTTTTTTTTCAGTTTATAGATCAACTTAGACATAGATTTTATTCCTAAATATAACTGATCAGGAGGTAAGAGACATATCTCACTTACCATATCAGATCTAAAACTGGATTCACCTCCTTCATCACTGCATTCTTCTGATGTTGTTCCCCTTCATCGCTACATTCTTCTGATGTGGCTCCCCCTTCATCGATGCTAGCTTCAGATTTACTTGGTTTTTAGTGACTAGCCATCAGTGCTAATTCAACATACACTTCTATCTCAAATTCGGATGAAGAACTTTCATCCTAAGTGACCTTGAGATTCTCGTGCTTGGATTAACTTGGCCCTTTGTCTTTCTTCTTCTTGAGTTTTGGGAAGTCATCCTTGATGTGCCCTTATTTATGACAATTATAGCATTGAACTTTTCTTTTGCTTCTTGGATTTTTCTTAGCCTACATCTCATTAAATTTGTTAGATCAAATTTTTTTTTTGAATTTCCTTATCATATATGCTTCTTGGTCTACATTAAGATTTGAGTATGACTCGGGTTCATCCTTCTTGTTGGCTCTCAGTGCCAGATTCTTATTTAACTCTTTTCTTATACCTGCACATCTAAATTCATGTAATTTAAATGTTGAAAAGAGACCTTCTAGCGTACTTATCTCTAGATCATTTGATATATAATACATGTCTATGATCGAGGTTCACTTTGGAGTTCTGGGAAAGACATTGAGTGCATAGCGGACTGAGTCCTAATTAGTTACCTCTTCACCGAGATTGATTATTCTAGTGATCAGCTCTTTGATCTTCGTGTGTAGTTGAGCCACTGTCTCACCTTTTTTCTAAACGAAGATTTGTTAGTTGACTCCAAAAATGTCCTGTCGTGCAAGCTTTGCTTTAGATGTACCTTTATAGAGCTCTAGAAATTTCTCCCAAAGTTCTTTAGTTGAGGTGTAGCTTCCGATGCAGTTGACCTCTTGAGGTAGCAGAACATTGATCCAGTGGAACTCTGCTTTTCCGTTGGCCACTAATTTTGCTTGTTCTTTCTTGGTCCAATGATCTTCTTCTTTTACATCATCATTGTGAGGTACCACAAAACCATACTTTATTGTTAGCAATATCAAAGTTAGTTTTAAAAAATACTTCCATTTTTCTCTTCCAGTAAGTGAAGTCCCCCTCGAACTTAGGCGACTGAATGCTAGCTTCGACCATCTTCTTCTTTGCTTCAATCAATGTTTAGTCCTTTTACAGTAACCTTGCTCTGATACCATTTGTTGGTCCCTTGGCGACCAGCTAGAAGGGGTGAATAGCCTACAACTACAATCGAAATACTTTTCTCTTTCTTTCAGCATTAACTTTGACAATAAAAAAATAAATGCAATAGTTGAAAGAAATACAAGGCAAAAAGTGTACTTGGTTTATAACCTGAGAGGTTGATAATCCAATGTAAATGAAACTCTTTAAGTTGACTCCTTCTTTGATATAAGTCGGAGGCAAAGAAAACTCGTACAAGATGTTGACAGCTCATGAACAATAAAGAACAAGAAATAATTCAAGTACAATTAAAGTGTTGTACCAAACTAGGTGAACCAGGGCTCTATTTATAGTCTTCTGATCAAATCTATCCGTTGCTGACGTGACGGACTCTGAGCTTCTAGATGGTAATCTGGGCACCTCCAGCATGGCAAATTCTATCTCTACGCAACGGCGCTGGGATAATGTTTTATCCACTTTCGAGCACCAGATTACCATCTAGCTGCTCAGACCGTTGTTGACGCGGACCCAAAGGTGATCTAATCTGTGATGAACTGAAAAGGGTGCCTCACTGGCGCCAGGTGGTCGGGGCACTCGGACTAGATGGTCCAGGTGCTTGGGTGGTCCGGGTGCCCGGACGGTCCGGGTGCTCGGACTAATTGGTCTGAGGTCCTAAACTAGTTAGCCAACTGCTGACTTGTTCGGCGTCTTCTTCGATCGCTAGCTTATTTTCTGGTCATTTGGGTAATCATCCAGCCTTCCACAGTTGAGCTCATCCAAACCCAACTCCAGCCTTCTCCTCTAGCAGTCTTCCGCTCCGACTTCTCATCCCTCAAAAGCATCACACGCGTGTCCTTCTCGCTCTACTAGTGTACTCTTCTATAGCTTCTCATCCCTTGGATCACCAAGCTTGTCGACTTGATTCCCATGCTATCTTCTTGTCCTCCGTGTCTTCCACTTGACTTCTTGCGTTCAATCCTTGTACACTCAGACGCAAAGCATAAAAATACACAAAGTCTAACTTAATTTGGTTGACCACATCAAAACTAATATGGGGTACTTACACTAATGTCTTTTTGGATTTATAAAATACATTTATTGTACCATATTTTTGATAGAATTTAGTTTAAGTTTTTATTTGGATAAATCATGTTATTCTTATTCATTTATAAATGGATTTTTTTTTAGTATTTTTTTAATTTAGTGTTGGTTGACAATGGTTCCTTGGTTGATAAGATTTATAAATTAAACATTATAACTCCTACGATTGACAACATAATTATGCATAGTATATACACGAAACATAAATTGACTGACGAGAATTCATCCAAGTTGTGGCATAAACATTTAGGTCATATCCAGACAATGTCTAAAAAAGTTAATGTCATATAGAATTTTCAATTCCCTTGACATGTCAAATTTTGATGTCTGCATAGAGTGTGTTAAGGAGAAAATAATTAGCAAAAGGAATAAGGAAGTAAATCGATGTAGTGATGTTTTGGAGCTGATACATACATATATTTGTGGATCATTACCTAAGGTATCTTGGAATGGTCAAATATATTTTATTAGCTTCATAGATGATTACTCTCGATTCGGCTCTTTATGAGAAATCATAATCTTTTAACATGTTCAAGATTTTTAAAATCAAAGTTAAACTTCAATTAGGTAAGAAAATTAAAGTCATATGATCCAACCGTGGAGGTAAATATTATGATCGATATGATGAATCAGTTGAACACATCCAAGACCTTTTGTGAACAACCTTACTAAGTGTGAAATTGTGCCTCAATATACCATGTCTAGTACACTCAGTTAGAATGTTGTAGTTGAGTGACACAACCGTACCTTAAAAAATATGGTGAGAAGTATGATGACCTACACTTCTTTATTGGATCATTATGGGATGAGGCATTCAAAACTGTAATTTACTTACTTAATAGAGTACCTAGTAAGGTAATAACTAAAACCCTATTCAAGATGTGGATAAATAGGCAGCCTAGTATTAGGCATTTACACGTCTAGAATTGTCTAGCTGAAACTAGGCCTTATAAGCTTAATGAAAAGAAACTGGACTCGAGAACACTTAAGTGTAATTTTGTAGGTTACTCTGAGAAGTCCAAGGGTTATAAATTTTATGATCCCTCAAGAGATCCTTCATCGAAATGGGAAACACCAAATTCATTAAGGACGGTAGGAGTGATAAAATTAGGGAATTATCTTTTGAGGAAAGTGTTAGCGATCCTCATTTAGTCACTACTAGTGTGATTAGTAATGGTATGGTTACCATACTGCATATTATGGATATTGCACATCTAGTGAGCGCAGTAAACCAAGATATTCCCATGACATCTTCAATACAATTAGAGGATCCTACCACTAAAATTGAGGCATTACCTCATATTGATGAGCAAGTACTTCAACCATCTCAAACACAAGTATCATTAAGGTGATCCATGAGGAAATGAAGAACCACGACTTCTCATGATTACGTTTATCTCCAAGAGCATAATTTTGACATAGGGTTAAAAAATGATCTTGCATCTTTCCAAGAGGTCAAATAATACTCTAACCTTAAAAGGTGGATTAACATCATGCAAGAAGAGTTGAAGTCTATGGTAGACAATGATGTTTGAGAACTTGTCGAATTGCTCGAAGATTCAAAATTAGTTCATTGTAAATGGATATTTAAAACCAAGGGGATTTAAGGGGTAATATCGAAAAGTATAAGACTCTTCTTGTTGTTAATGGATTCATTCAGAAAGAAGGCATTGATTATAAGGAGAGTTTCTCACTTGTGTTGACGAAAGACTCCCTTATAATAATCATGACACTTGTATTGTAGTTCATTATGATGTAGAGCTATACCAAATGAACATAAAGATTGTGTTCCTCAATAGAGACATTAAGGAGTCTGTATATATAGGTGTAACCGGAGAACTTTGAGTCCTCACATTCAAAACACCTAGTATATTGATTAAAGAAGTCCATTTATGATTTAAAATATTTCTTATCAATAGTACCAGAAATTTAATCAAGTGGTCATCTCTTTTGGATTTAGAGAACATCTTGTTGATCAGTGTAGATATATCAAGTTCAGTGAGAGTAAGTTTGTTATACTTGTCTTATATGTAGATGACATATTACTTACAAGTAATAATAACAGTCTATTGCATAAAACTAAGACATTTGTATTTGATATTTTTGAAATAAAAGATCTTGGTAAAGGATCATATGTTTTAAGCATACAAATATGTCATAATCATTTAAATGACATTCTTGGACTTTCACAACAGGCTTATATTGAAAAGGTGTTTATAAAATATGACATGCAAAACTGTACACCTGGTAATACACCTGTGTCTAAAGGTGACAATTCAGTTTACAATAGTGTCCATGTTTTGAATTTAAAATAAAGGAGATGGAACAATTCCCTTATGTGCCGGTTGTGGGAAGTTTCATGTATGTACAAGTTTGTACACAACTAGATATAGCATTTATAGTGGGGATGCTAGGTAGATATGTTAGTAACTCATGTTCGTCGCATTGGAAAGCAGTAAAGAGAGTAATACAGTATTTACAAAGAACTAAAGGACACATGCTCATGTATTGGAGGTCAAATCACATAGAGGTAATTGTATATTCAGACTCTAATTTTACAAGATACTTGGATAATAGGAAGTCCACTTCGAACTATATTTTCATGCTTGCTGGAGAGACAATATCTTAGAAGAGCATCAAGTAGATGCTAATAACTACTTCTACTATGGAGGCAGAGTTGGTAACATGCTACAAAGTATCCAATCAAGGTATTTAGTTGTAGAACTTCACCATAATATTACAAATTATTGATGACTTTGATAGGTTATTGAGGATTAATTATAATAATAAAGTTATAGAATTGTATGCCAAAAACAACCATAGTTCGGCGAAGTACAAGTACATCAACATCAAGTTTCTGGCAGTTAAAGAAAGAGTTCAGAGTTGTCAAGTCATGATAAATCACATTAGCATAGATTTCATGTTGGTTGATCCACTCACCAAAGGCTTGGTGCCTAAGATGTTTTATGCACATGTTGTGGATATGAAAGGTCTTCTTATAGAAGAAGAACTCATCTAGTGGGAGTCTCTATATTTATTAATAAAGATCAATATTTTATTTTAATTATTGTACGCACTTAAAGTTCAAAATATTCATGGGATTTTATTTATTTGACACTCTGAAATACAATATCATGATTTATTGTTGTTGTTTAGTATTTAGTGTTTGTAAATGTAATATAGATTCCTTTTTAGAATCATAAAGTTTGGATCATGATTTGCTCTTGATGTTTAGCATAAAATATTTACAAATATGATCTGACCTCTTTCGAGATCACCTTATAACCAGTTTGAAAATTGACATGTGCTTATCATATTTCATGTAATTTCCATCTACACATCCACATCTTGATATATGTCGTTAATGATATTGGAATTGTGATTACTGTTGAAGCTTGTTATGATCATATACAATAATTGTGACATCTTTAGTCTTATATCAATAAAATTAATGAACCAGATTATTTATAGAGGTATTCTGTACCTATTAAGTATGATATCAACTAAAATTATATTTGCATATTGTATATAATCACATATAACCTATGTAAGAGATTGTTGGATTTAATATCTCTTAAGGAGGACTTGTTGGTGCGGTTAGCACTAACGATTTAACCCAGGTTTTGATGAATGACAAATCAGGTTAAGTTAGTTTGTCGTTGTCTGACACTTTGATCAAGTGTGCAGGAGAAGTCCAGACAGGTCGACGGGCTGACCGGATGTCTGGCACGAAGCCCAGCTAGGTCGACGGGCTGACCGGATAGCTGGCACGAAGTCCAAGCGGGTCGACGGGCTGACCGGACGCTTAGGCATGAAGTCCAGCTAGGTCGACGGGCTGACCGGATAGCTGGCACGAAGTCCAGACGGGTCGACGGGCTGACCGGACGTCTGGCAGGTAAGTGAGGTAAGTCACTGGAGAGGAGTGACTGCGAGGACGCGTTCCCGGGAAGGGAACATTAGGCGTCGATCCGACTTAGATCCATTTCGGATATCTAAGTCGAGATCGTGACTAGATTCTGATCTCGGAAAGACGGAATCTAAGTCATACTCTTTTCTATTACATTGTTGAACTTTAACTGTGCTAACAATCTGTTTTACAGGATTTATATTTGCCTCGGACTAACTCTATTTTGCAGGAGAAGGAGTTCCTGGAAATAGGAGGTCCGGGCGCCTGAAGGTCCGGGCGCCTGGAGGTCCAGGTGCCCGGAGGTAAGTTTTATCTAAACTTGCGCGTCGCCACGTGGAGCTTGCTGGTTGGACCTGCCACGTGCCACCAGGGCACCCGGAAGGGATCCGGGGCGCTCCGAGCCTCATATAAAAGAAGGGTCAAAGGGGAGCTTCAGAACAACAACGAAAAAGAAAGTCTTCTACTGCTTGCTCTACTGCTCTGCGCTCCAGCGACGCTCCGACAATACGCTTCTTTTCTTTTCTTTAATTCTTGTCGGTATTTTCTTTATTTTGCTAAGCATTCCTGTACTTTAAATTGTAATCATCTTTCGAACTGCTAGTGATTGCCCAACGAAAGTATTCACGGAGTACGGGCCTTCGAGTAGGAGTCGACACAGGCTCCGAACTAAGTAAAAAACACCGTGTTCAGTTTGTCTAAGTTTTTTTTATTATTCCGCTGCGCTTAACTCTTATTAACGCTGTTTTTCGAATCGATATTCACCCCCCCTCTATCGACGTTTCACGATCCAACAAGTGGTATCAGAGCAGGTACCGCTCTGATTTGGTGCAACCACCAATCATGTAACGACCCAATTTTCCTTATTTTAAGTTCTAAAAGTCCATAAAAATATTTGGAAATACTTTTAAAATATTCTAGAGATTTTTAGGAATTTTTAGAGTATTTTTATGTAATTTTTGGAGGTCGTTTAGGAGGGTTACAAAAAGAAAGAAGTTTTGATAAAAACGTTGAAGGGGAGACTCGAACCCGAGACCTTGACCCGAGCCGAATCTCAACCGAACCCAGCCAACCAGCTGAGCTACACGGTTTTACTAACCTAGTATGGAGAGAAATAGAGTTAAGCATAGTTGGGATCGAATTAAAACTAAGTTATAAAGGGTTAAGTGTTTTTCCCGTGACCTAAACCTAACCTTTTCCTCTCTTTTTCCTCTCCCGACGGCGCGATTCTTCTCTCGGGCGAAAACCGCAGCCAAGGCTAGGGTTTTCTTCCTCCGGCGTCGGCGAAGGGTTTTCCGGCTGGTTTCCACCCGTGGGTGACCATTCCGACAAGGAGAACTCGGGAAATACAAGGAATCGGTAGAATCGAGGCTCCACCGAAACCCTAAAGCATTTCCCTTCGGTTGTAAGTCCAAGAACCCGATGTAAGTGCTTCTCACCTGCGGTAGGAGTAGCTTTCGGGGTTTTCGTTGGCGTTTTGTTGTTGTGTAATGAACAAGAGCAGCTTTTCATTCTAGCATATGGTTTTGATTTCAACCCTTGCTCTAACAATTCGGTTTAAGATTTGGTTTCAATCCTTTGATGTTTTTAGTGCACGGACAGAATCTTGATGTTTCCCTTGTTTTATCACAGCATGTTTTTGATGTGTTTACCTCACAATTCAAGCATGTTTAAGTAGATATAAATTTCTTCAAGCCATTGTATGATTGAATGATTGTTAGGAGTCAAGAATAAGTTAGTTTTTCTTTTTACAAGCTTGAAATGTGGAAAAACTCTTACTGCCGTGAGCTGCTTAAAAGTTGTTCCTTATGACCATGTATTCTCCTTTTAGTGGCTGAGGAATTCTGTTGGAATCGGTTTGAATATATATCCTGTTACATTTCAGTGATATAGTTGTTCTTTCTTTAATTTTTGTGGAGTTTATTTGAATATGTACTGGATAATATTTTATATCAGTGCCATGTAGTTTAAAATCTCTTGTTTGCTGAATAAATGAGAGAAGTACAAGTAAAGCAATACTAAGATACAATCTGATCCTAAGTTTCAGAATTTAGAATCAAGGCACACTAAGTGCTTAAATAGATGCCAAGGCATTTATTTAGAAGAAGTAATTAAAGAAGTATATAAAGAAAAGTATTTTACTTTTAAAGGGCATGTACCGGACACAAGGTCCAAGGGATGGGCTCCAAGTTGCCCCTAGACATAAGGTCTAGAAGTGTCTTAATGGTTTTGGGATTAGCTACCTCAATTCTCATTAAGAAAGGCGCGCAAAGTGGTACAATGCCGGGCCCAAGTAAAGTTGAATATTATTTTTAAAGTATAAAAGTATTAATTTGGAAACAAACAGAACAAGCTCTTTTATCTCAGTTGCAAATTCTAGCAAGTTAAATGGTTGTTTCCTTTAGAGATGCATGATGTAGTTCTATTTGCTATTTTCATGTTGAGCATGTACCCCCTGCTTTCCTTTTATGTTTATGCATTCCTTATCGGATTTTGTGAGTAGAAAGCACTTACTAAGCTTTTAGCTTATAGATACTACTTTTTCCTCCTACCGCAGATATAGATAAAAATAAAGGAAAAGCTAAAGTGGTGTAGAAGAAGGCGACAAGGAGACGTCGATGGTGTGTGTGTGGTGGCTGATATGGAAGCTTGGGATCTTGCTAGATGATTTTGGAAATGTTCTGCTAGTGTTCTTTTGATTTCTGCTATAGTGGAACCACATTGCCATGCTAAGGATTGTTATATACTCAGTATTTTTATGTGCATGTTAGTATTCTATATGAGTTTTGTTCTATGGAGAAATTTGCATGGGATGTTCGGTTGTTATAAGCTCAGTACTTTTATGTGCATGTTAGTATTCTATATGAGTTTTGCTTTAATGGAAACACTGCAACATGATTAACTTCTGCTGTAGTGACTTTTTTTTAATTACAGTAAGTGGTATACATGAATAGCTAGTAATTTCCTATGGTCGGTATTCCTTTTGTTACTGCTGGGATTTCAATCTGCTGTGAAGTAGTGTGCTCAGCATTCTTTATTGCTGCTGAATTTTTGGTCTGCCGTGAATTCCTAGTTGATTGTAGTTTGCAAATTTTGTTAGAAGGGTGAAGTGATATGCTCGGTATTCTTGTGAATATGCTAGGTTATTTTACTACTGCTAGCTTGGAATATTCACTTGGTAACTGCTTTACATGCTAGTATTCTGCATCCTTGTAGAAGTATTTGTTTTATGGAAGGAAAATATGTGAAGTTCGGATTTGTGTGCAATAAATGAGCAGTAGGTTTAATTGACTTCCTTTTATTTCTCTTCGGTTGTAGAATGAAATGAATGCAAGATAACAAGTGGTGTAGTAAGCAGTAGAGGTATTTAAGCTTCATATGTCTGTACGTTATACTTGCTGTTTCACTTATTGCATGTTTAATCCTGTAAAAAAAAAAAAAAAAGAATAAACCAGAAAGAAAGAAAAGAAAAAAAATATATGTATCAAGAAAATTTTATGCTGCTATTTAGAGACATATTCTGATATGTGATATGTTTCCATTAGTTTAAAGTATCTCTGGTCTTAAAGTAAGTAGTATTAGTTATGTGTAGTTAGTAGAATCAGTAGCGGTCACCCTCAGAGTAGTAGTAAGGAGGGTGGTCGTTACAATCAGGCAAAGGGGGGACTTTTTGAAAGAAAAATTAGATATCGTTTGCCTTTAAAAGAAAACTCTTATTACGCCTTTCGTTTTTTCCCTCCAAATCTATTTTTGAAAATTACATCGCCATCTCTTCATCATTGCTTAGCATTGACAAGATATTACATTTTCAAAAATTTGAAATAATATTTTTTATTAATATTTTATTAGTTTTTTTCATAGTGAAATATTATTTTTTTCAGCACTACTAATCCAAGACCAAGTCTTGGGATCTTTTGTTTGTTTCTCTGTGTGTAAGAAATTATGACTCTTCTAGAAGGACAGAACCCCTGCGAACCACCACCCTACGATCATGAAGACTTCAACTACTAGAAGCGATTAATGGAATGCTTCTTAGGAAGCATAGACATCGATTATATGCTAATTTTGAGGAAACCTTCTCAAAACTCGGAACAGAACAAAAAGGTAAGTAACATTATTTGTAATATTTTACCTAACAATATTTTATGCAGATTAGAAAAGTACAAGAATGCATATGAGCCGTGGACCCAGTTGATCAAGCTTCACGAGACGCCGATGGAGCTAGAAGATCAAGTTAAAGTCAAATATGGACTCGAGTCAAATCCAACGGAGAAGCCTACAGTAACGCCCGAAAATTCTCAAAACTATTTTAGAAATATTCTATGATTTTTCTGGAATTTTAGGATATTTTTACAGAATTTTTAGAGTAGCGGAGGTAGCAAAAACAAATAGAAAAAGAAAACGGCCTAAGCGGGAATTGAACCCGAGACCTATGGTTTACGGATAATTTTAGTAACCAGTTGAACCCAGCAGGGCCGTGCTGAAAGGAAAGGGATTCAATAATATTTATGTTAGGTTTGGGCGGAAATTACCACTTAATATAAATAGGAAATAAATGAGTGAAGGGTTATTTTGGATCGTGATTCTCCTCTCCTCAAACCCTCACCGCCGAACCTTCCCTTCTCCTCTCCTTCTCTTGGCGCCAACCACAAGAAGGCCTAGGGTTCCTCTTCTAGGGCTCCAAGGACACTTTCCGGCGATGACTTCGACACGAGGACGCTCCCCTCCGCGAGAGGAACGCATAGACGCGAGAATATTGTCGAAAGGATCGTCTCCTCCGGAAATCCAGCGATTAGAATCGTAAGAAATTACGAATAGGAGGTAAGAAACCCCTCACCTGCTGTATAAGTAGCTTTCGTTTGATTACATGCCTTTAGTTTAGTTATATGCAGATTTTTCGGCACTCAGGGTGTGTTTAAACCCTCCTCGCAGATTAGGGATCTAGTAGAGCACCTCTAGATGGGCCAGACACGTTGTTCTCCTTCAGTTGGAGGCTCTAGACGTTGTCGAGTGCCTAGAGGTGGTCTCCCTATTAGAGGGGAGAGTTGGAGCACACCAAGTGTTCGACAAAATGATTAGTGTAGCTAAATACTACCTCAGATATTTTTAACAGCTCAGTTAAATGCATTAGTAGCATTTAAATCAGTATATCAGTCTAGTTTCAGCTAACATGGGACTACGGTCCAATGGGTGGGCTCTCACAGTCGCCTCTAGGTTTAGATAAACTAGCTCTAGGTTCAGATAACCTAGAAACAGCAAAATAAATAATTAGTAGCTATATTCAGTATTTTATTTTTAGTGGCACTATACAGGATTAGATATCCATTGAGCTGGGCTCCCATAGTCGGTCCCTAGGTTTAGATAACCTAGTAAACCCTACTAAATGCGGGACTTACAAACCCGGGTCTAGCTAGGGATGCGCGCACAGCAAGTACAGTTGTCGGGCCCAAACAGCAGCATGATTACTATTTTCACTTATTATGATAATAGCTTTCAAACTTGTAATCTAGTTATGTGAATATAGTTTTAGCTCAGTTTTAGTTTCAGTTTCAGTTTAGTTCTCCTAGTTGATACCATGAGATAGCTCCATGCTTAGATTTTATTATGCATGCCATGTTTCAGTATTTATGCCATGTAACTTCAGTATGCCATGCTTTAACAAATTCAGTGCATGTTTTTAAATAGCATTCTTTAAAAACATGTTTGCATCGTTGCATGTTTTAGTGAGGTAGTTGGTTTCTTACTAAGCTTAAAGCTTACAGATACTATTTTCCCTTATACTGCAGATAAAGGTAAAGGGAAGATGGACTAGCAGAGGAAGCTGGAGGTCAATGCAGAGATGGTGTGTGTGGCAGGAACCTGGAATGAAGATCCTTAGGAAGTTTAGCAAATTAAGAACTTAGTTACTTTTCTTAACACACTTTTATGCATTTCTAGTGGTTTAAATGCTATGAATTAATAAACCTTGCACTATGTCATGTTAGAATGCTAGTTAGTGGATATTAGAATGTTTTCCATGCATTGTATAATTATTGTGTGAGGTTTTGGCACGAACTAGTGCTGAAATCAGAGTTTCGGTGTGAAATCAGAAACCCAGATCGATCTACGGATCGATCAGAAATGGGGTAGTGCCACTGGATCGGTCAGCTGACCGATCCAGTCGCGAACAGAGAGTTTATGGATCGGTCAGCCGACCGATCCAGATGCGAATAGAGGGTGCAGCACAGTGAGCCACTGGATCGGTCTACCGACCGATCAGTGTACTCCAGGATCGATCGGTAGACCGATCCAGCTCCATACAGAAGAGACATGGCTTGTGGATCGGTCAGCCGACCGATCCGGAACTTTTCTCCGTGCCAGTATCAAGCTGGATCGATCACTGGATCGATCCGACAGCCCAATCGATTCATGGATCGATTGGAATGCCTGATTACAGCTAGCAGGACATCCGAGAGGCATAGATTATCTTCCCTAGCATGTGTACAACTCCTAGGTACACCTAGAATATTAAGTTCAGATTTTACAGTAATCAGTTTAGTAAAATTTTAATCAATCGAGATTTCCGCAATAATAATTTAGCACAGCATAATGTAACGATCGGCCTTACAGCCTAGTCAGTAAAAGGCGGGTCGTTACAGAGTGGTATCAGAGCAGTTTCCATACTTCCTGCACACACATCAGCATTGTACCTGCAGCTTCCAAGTAAGAAACGTCTCTCACTTTATTATGTTCTTTCTTTCATGTTTATAGATACTGTAGCATGTTGATTGATGATAACACCTAACATGATAATGATAGTAGATATATAAACATGATTGCCTTAGTTATGTATGCCCTCTATGTCTTTAGAAATGGCACGAGGACGTCCAGCTAGAAGGGCACCAGCCACTGAGCCCCAGCATGAGGCAAGCAGTTCAGTGCCTCCCCCAGACCTTACAACACTAGTGGCTCAGTTACAGCAGCAGCTAGCTGAACAGCAACAGGAAATAGCCACCTTAAAGGCTAGTCAGCAGAACACTCCCACTGTCACCCCGGAGCCTAACTTAGCGACACCAGTGGTCTTAGAGGTTCCACAAGTCCAGCCTACGACACCAGTAGCCCCAGCAGCAGGAACGCAGAGAGAAGCCTATCTGATCCAGTGGCAGAGAGTCAAGCCAGAGAATTTCTCAGGCAGCAATGAACCATGGGATGCTCAGGCATGGTTCAAAATATTGGAAAGTACGATGGAGCTTCTGGACTGGCCAGAACATGAGAAGGTGAAGTGCGCCTCCTTCTGTCTGACAGGAGATGCACGTATGTGGTGGGAGAGAATCAGAGTGAAGCGCCCAGTGAACCAGATGACATGGGCTGACTTCGAGAAGGAATTCTTTGAGGAGTTCTTTCACGTGCGGGTCACCAACCGTCACTACGACGAGTTCACTGAGTTTCGTCAGGGCAACCTATCAGTTGAGGAAGCCGTGAAGAAATTCAACAGGTTGGCTCGTCTATGCCCTGAATTAGTCAGCACAGAAAGGGAACGAATCCGGTTGATGCTCAAGATGCTGAGGCCGGAAATAGCAATGAACGTGGCTGGTGGCGTTCATAGGCCACAAACCACAGAAGAATTAGTGAGCAGTGCTCTAATCACTGAGCATTACCAGAATAGCATCAAGCAGCAGAAGCAAGTCCTCTCAGAAGCTAAAGGTCAAGGAGGCTTAGGCACTAAGAAACAGCAGGGCCACAGCTCTAACTGGAAAGGGAAATCCAGCAACAAGCGCAAACCAGGGAGTTACCCAAAAGGAGGACCAGCCAGCAAGCAGCCCAGTTATCCAAAGTGCACTACTTGTGGGAAATTCCATCCTGGAGTTTGTCGTAAGGGCACACGAGGATGCTTTGAATGCGGACAGGAAGGGCATATGGCCAAGCAGTGTCCAGACAAGACCAGTCTTCCTCAGCCACAGCCGATTCAGTATGGAGGTCAGCCAACTCAGTTACATCAGATGCAGGCCGCTTTAGATGTTCCACATATCAGCCATGGCAGATTAGAAGCCCCTCCAGCTAGGACCAATGCGAGGATCTATTCACTGACCAGAGAGGACGTAGCAAATGCCTCGACAGTTGTTACAGGTCAGATTAGTATTTTACAGCAAAGTACAACTGTCTTATTCGATACTGGGGTAATCCATTCTTATATATCCAGGGCATTTGCAAAGAAATTAGCGAGACCTCCAGAGGTACTCAGTATTCAGGACGCTACCTTTCGGAGAAATTATGGCATCCACGCGCTGGCTCCGTCATTATAGCAAAAGAGAGCTCTTTTGTGATCCGATAGTGCTAAATATGATGACTACGATGTCATCCTTGGAATGGACTTCACGATCGGATCGGTGCCTCCATCGAGTCGTAAGCGAAAGTTATATTCAACTGAGCGAAGCACGGTTTGAGTTTCGGAGAACCCAAGAGAAAGGCCAAGAAGTTTCTCTTATGAAGGCACAGAGGTTAATGGATTCGGGATAGGGATTTTTAGCACATGTAGTCAATACCGGTCAGACAAGGACCAACAACTAGCAGAGGTCCAGTCGTATGTGACTACCAAATTTTCTGAAGAGTTACAGCTTAGCACAGACAGGGAGATGGAATTTGAGATAGAGCTCATTCCGGTACAAATCCTATCTCCAACGCACTCCCGCAGAACTGAAGGAACTTCATGAACAACTACAGGAGCTACTTGACAAAGGCTTCATACGTCCTAGTCACTCACCATGGGGAGCACCTGTATTGTTCGTGAAGAAGAAAGACGGGAGCATGCGCCTGTGAATAGACTACCGGGCACTGAACCAAGTCACAATCAAGAACCGGTATCCTCTTCCCAGAATAGATGACCTGTTTGATCAGCTAAAGGGAGCAGCAGTGTTCTCTAAAATAGACCTCAGATCAGGTTATCATCAGGTGAAGGTTAAAGAAGGGGACATACCCAAGACAGCATTCAGGACTAGATACGGGCATTACGAGTTCGTAGTCATGCCCTTTGGTGTGACCAATGCTCCAGCTACTTTCATGGACCTCATGAACAGAGTATTCAGGAAATATTTAGATAAGTTTATCATCGTGTTCATCGATGATATCCTTATCTATTCAAGAACTCAGGAAGAACACGTAGAGTACCTGAAAACAGTATTGCAGACCCTTCAGCAGAATCAGCTGTACGCCAAGTTCACCAAATGTGAATTTTGGCTAGATCGGGTGTCCTTCCTGGGTCACATCATCTCAAAGAATGGTATCATGGTAGACCCCAGTAAGATAGAAGCTGTGAGCAACTGGAAAAGACCCAAGAACGCCAGTGAGATCTGAAGCTTTCTGGGATTAGCAGGTTACTACAGGAAATTCGTAGAGGACTTCTCCAGGATAGCCTCCCCACTAACAGCTCTTACTAGGAAGAACAGAAAATTTCAGTGGACAGAGAACTGTGAGAACAGTTTCAGTGAGCTGAAAAGGAGATTGACCAGTGCACCTATTCTGACTCTACCAGAGAACGCAGATAGCTTTGACATATATAGTGATGCCTCGAAGTTGGGACTAGGATCAGTGCTGATGCAAGATGGCAAGGTGATCGCCAATGCCTCCAGACAACTTAAGGATTATGAGAAGAACTATCCTACTCATGACCTTGAGCTTACAGCAGTGTTGTTCGCTCTCAAGATTTGGAGACATTACTTGTATGGAGCTCAGTGTAGAGTGTATACAGATCATCAGAGTCTGAAGTACTTTTTCACTCAGAAGGATCTGAATATGCGATAGCGCAGATGACTAGAACTGGTCAAGGACTACGACATAAATATCCACTACCACCCAGGAAAAGCGAATAGGGTAGCAGACGCCCTCAGCAGGAAGTCCAGCGCTACCCTATTATCTCTAGCAGCCATGTCACCGCCCCTACAGAAGGAGATCTCATATTTCGGTCTCGAGCTCATAGTCGGACAGCTCTCTACTATGACATTAGAGTCTACCTTGCTCGGTGACATCCAGACAGCTCAGGAGCAGGATCCTGAAATTCAGAGAATCAAGCAAGGTTTAGCAGAATCAGAAGGTGGAGAGTTCAGAATATCAGATAGTGGGGTGCTATATTTTGGTGATAGGCTATGTGTTCCGGATCAGGAGGAACTACAGAGGAAAATCCTAGACGAGGCTCACAAGACTCCCTATGCGATGCATCCTGGCTCCACCAAAATGTACCAGGACATGAAGAAACGTTTTTGGTGGCCTGGGATGAAGAGAGACATCGCTCGATATGTCAGCACCTGCCTAACCTGTCAGAGGGTTAAGGCATAACATCAGAGACCAGGGGGAGTTTTGCAGCCCATACAGATACCAGAATGGAAGTGGGAAGACATTTCTATGGATTTTATAGTGGGATTACCCAGAACCACGAATGGTTTTGATACCATCTCGTTAATAGTCGACATATTGACTAAATCAGCCCACTTCTTAGCTATCCGGATATCCTACTCCATGGAACAGCTAGCTCAGTTGTATCTCAAGGAGATCGTTAGATTACATGGAGTCTCACGAACCATTATTTCAGACAGAGATAGTAGATTCACATCACACTTCTGGGAGTGTGTACAGACAGCTTTGGGCACGAAGTTAAAGTTTAGCACAGCCTTCCATCGGCAGACAGATGGACAGACGGAGCGAGTAAATCAGGTACTCGAGGATATGCTCCGAGCATGTGCCCTAGATTTCAAAGGAAGTTGGTGCAAATATCTGAGTCTAGCAGAATTTGCATACAACAACAGCTATCTGGCAACTATCGGTATGGCACCTTATGAGGCTCTCTATGGGCGGAGGTGTAGATCTCCAATCTGCTGGTATGAGAGTGGTGAACAGAAAGAGCTAGAACTTCAGACAGATCTAGTGGCAGATACCACCGCAGCTATACGGCACATCCCCCAGAGGATAGAGACAGCTTAGAGCCGCCAGAAAAGCTATGCTGATACACGGCGCAGACCCTTAGAGTTTTCAATTGGGGATTCAGTGTTCTTTAGAGTAGCTCCCATGAAGGGAGTAATGCATTTTGGGAAGAAGGGCAAACTAAGTCCCAGATATGTGGGACCATACCTTATCAGCAAAAGAGTGGGCAAGGTAGCATATGAGCTAGAGCTACCTCAGGAAATGTCAGCTGTCCACAATGTATTTCATGTCTCTATGCTGAAGAAGCACACCCCAGATGCCACCCAGGTGATTGAGCCCCAGTTGGTACAGATCCGCGAAGACCTCAGCTATGACAGTCGGGTTATTCAGATAATAGACCTAGCAGTTAAGAAATTACGGAACAAGGAAGTACCATTAGTGAAAGTTATTTGGCAATGTCACACAGCAGAAGAGGCAACTTGGGAGACAGAAGCCAGCATGAGACAGAAGTACCCAGAGTTGTTCTAAGTTCGAGGACGAACTTTATATAAGGTATGGGGGATTGTAACACCCGAAAATCTCAAATCTATTTTAGAAATATTCTATGATTTTTCTGGAATTTTAGGATATTTTTACAGAATTTTTAGAGTAGCGGAGGTAGCAAAAACAAATAGAAAACGAAAACGGCCTAAGCGGGAATTGAACCCGAGACCTATGGTTTACGGATAATTTTAGTAACCAGTTGAACCCAACAGGGCCATGCTGAAAGGAAAGGGATTCAATAATATTTATGTTAGGTTTGGGCGGAAATTACCACTTAATATAAATAGGAAATAAATGAGTGAAGGGTTATTTTGGATCGTGATTCTCCTCTCCTCAAACCCTCACCGCCGAACCTTCCCTTCTCCTCTCCTTCTCTCGGCGCCAACCACAAGAAGGCCTAGGGTTCCTCTTCTAGGGCTCCAAGGACACTTTCCGGCGACGACTTCGACACGAGGACGCTCCCTTCCGCGAGAGGAACGCATAGACGCGAGAAGATCGTCGAAAGGATCGTCTCCTCCGGAAATCCAGCGATTAGAATCGTAAGAAATTACGAATAGGAGGTAAGAAACCCCTCACCTGCAGTATAAGTAGCTTTCGTTTGATTGCATGCCTTTAGTTTAGCTATATGCAGATTTGTCGGCACTCAGGGTGTGTTTAAACCCTCCTCGCAGATTAGGGATCTAGTTGAGCACCTCTAGATGGGCCAGACACATTGTTCTCCTTCAGTTGGAGGCTCTAGACGTTGTCGGGTGCCTAGAGGTGGTCTCCCTATTAGAGGGGAGAGTTGGAGCACACCAAGTGTTCGAAAAAATGATTAGTGTAGCTAAATACTACCTCAGATATTTTTAACAGCTCAGTTAAATGCATTAGTAGCATTTAAATCAGTATATCAGTCTAGTTTCAGCTAACATGGGACTACGGTCCAATGGGTGGGCTCCCACAGTCGCCTCTAGGTTTAGATAACCTAGCTCTAGGTTCAGATAACCTATAAACAATAAAATAAACAATTAGTAGCTATATTCAGTATTTTATTTTTAGTGGCACTGTACAGGATTAGATATCCATTGGGCTGGGCTCCCATAGTCGGTCCCTAGGTTTAGATAACCTAGTAAACCCTACTAAATGCGGGACTTGCAAACCCGGGTCTAGCTAGGGATGCGCGCACAGCAAGTACAGTTGCCGGGCCCAAACAGCAGCATGATTACTTTTTTCACTTATTATATTAATAGCTTTCAAACTTGTAATCTAGTTATGTGAATATAGTTTTAGCTCAGTTTTTGTTTCAGTTTCAGTTTAGTTCTCCTAGTTGATACCATGAGATAGCTCCATGCTTAGATTTTATTATGCATGCCATGTTTCAGTATTTATGCCATGTAACTTCAGTATGCCATGCTTTAACAAATTCAGTGCATGTTTTTAAATAGCATTCTTTAAAAACATGTTTGCATCGTTGCATGTTTTAGTGAGGTAGTTGGTTTCTTACTAAGCTTAAAGCTTACAGATACTATTTTCCCTTATACTGCAGATAAAGGTAAAGGGAAGATGGACTAGCAGAGGAAGCTGGAGGTCAATGCAGAGATGGTGTGTGTGGCAGGAACCTGGAATGAAGATCCTTAGGAAGTTTAACAAATTAAGAACTTAGTTTCTTTTCTTAACACACTTTTATGCATTTCTAGTGGTTTAAATGCTATGAATTAATAAACCTTGCACTATGTCATGTTAGAATGCTAGTTAGTGGATATTAGAATGTTTTCCATGCATTGTATAATTGTTGTGTGAGGTTTTGGCACGAACTAGTGCTGAAATCAGAGTTTCGGTGTGAAATCAGAAACCCAGATCGATCTATGGATCGATCAGAAATGTGGTAGTGCCACTGGATCGGTCAGCTGACCGATCCAGTCGCGAACAGAGAGTTTATGGATCGGTCAGCCGATCGATCTAGATGCGAACAAAGAAATAAAAAGCTCACTGATCGGTCAGCCGACCGATCAGTGAGCCACTGGATCAGTCTACCGACCGATCAGTGTACTCCTGGATCGGTCGGTAGACCGATCCATCTCCATACAGAAGAGCGATGGCTTGTGGATCGGTCAGCCGACCGATCCAGAACTTTTCTCCGTGCCAGTATCAAGCTGGATCGATCATTGGATCGATCTGACAGCCCAATCGATTCATGGATCGATTGGAATACCTGATTACAGCTAGCAGGACATCCGAGAGGCATAGATTATCTTCCCTAGCATGTGTACAACTCCTAGGTACACCTAGAATATTAAGTTCAGATTTTACAGTAATCAGTTTAGTAAAATTTTAATCAATCCAGATTTCCGCAATAGTAATTTAGCACAGCATAATGTAGCGATCGGCCTTACAACCTAGTCAGTAGAAGGCGGGTCGTTACAGAGTGGTATCAGAGCAGTTTCCATACTTCCTACACACACATCAGCATTGTACCTGCAACTTCCAAGTAAGAAACGCCTCTCACTTTATTATGTTCTTTCTTTCATGTTTATAGATACTGTAGCATGTTGATTGATGATAACACCTAACATGATAATGATAGTAGATATATAAACATGATTGCCTTAGTTATGTATGTCCTCTATGTCTTTAGAAATGGCACGAGGACGTCCGACTAGAAGGGCACTATCGAGCTGACATGAAAGGCGATTCTGCCTCCCCCTTTACAAAGACTAGTGGCTCGATCTTGACTAGTGAACAAGAAATAGCCACCTTAAAGGCTAGTCGGCAGAACACTCCCACTGTCACCCCGGAGCCTAACTTAGCGACACCGGTGGTCTTAGAGGTTCCACCGACCCTCGACACCGGTAGCAGGCGAGAGAAGCCTATCGATCCGGTGGTAGAGAGTCAAGCCGAGAATTTCTCAAAGAATGAACCATGGGATGCTCGGGCATGGTTCAAAACTTGGAAAGTACGATGGAGCTTACGGACTGGCCGGAACATGAGGAGGTGAAGTGCGCCTCCTTTCGATAGGAGATGCACGTATGTGGTGGGAGAGAATCGAGCGAAGCGCCCAGTGAACCGATGACATGGGCTGACTTGAGAAGGAATTCTTTGAGGAGTTCTTTCATGTGCGGGTCACCAACCGTCACTACGACGAGTTCACCGAGTTTCGTCAAGCAACCTATCGGTTGAGGAAGCCGTGAAGAAATTCAACAGTTGGCTCGTCTATGCCCGAATTAGTCAGAAAGGGAACGAATCCGGTTGATGCTCAAGATCCGAGGCCGGAAATAGCAATGAACGTGGCTGGTGGCGTTCATAGGCCACAAACCACGGAAGAATTAGTGAGCAGTGCTCTAATCACCGAGCATTACCAATATCAATCAGCAGAAGCAAGTCCTCTCGAAGCTAAAGGTCAAGGAGGCTCGGGCACTCGAAACAGCAGGGCCACGGCTCCCATGGCTCTAACTGGAAAGGGAACTCAACAAGCGCAAACCAGGGAGTTACCCAAAAGGAGGACCAGCCAGCAAGCAGCCCAGTTATCCAAAGTGTGCTACTTGTGGGAAATTCCATCCTGGAGTTTGTCGTAAGGGCACACGAGGATGCTTTGAATGCGGACAGGAAGGGCATATGGCCAAGCAGTGTCCAGACAAGACCAGTCTTCCTCAGCCACTGCCGATTCAGTATGGAGGCCAGCCAGCTCAGTTACATCAGATGCAAGCCGCTTTAGATGGTCCACATATCAACCAGGGCAGATTAGAAGCCCCTCCAGCTACGACCAATGCGAGGATCTATTCACTGACCAGAGAGGACGTAGCAAATGCCTCGACAGTTGTTACAGGTCAGATTAGTATTTTACAGCAAAGTACAACTGTCTTATTCGATACTGGGGCAACCCATTCTTATATATCCAGGGTATTTGCAAAGAAATTAGCGAAACCTCCAGAGGTACTCAATAGTCAGTTTTTGACAACCTTACCTTCAGGAGAAATTATGGCATCCACACACTGGCTCAGAGCAGTGCCAGTCATAATAGCAAACAGAGAGCTCTTTTGTGATCTGATAGTGCTAAATATGACTGACTACGATGTCATCCTTGGAATGGACTTCCTGATCAGATACGGTGCCTCCATCGAGTGCCATAAGCAGAAAGTTGTATTCCAACCTGAAGCAGAAGCACAGTTTGAGTTCGTCGGAGAACCCAAGAGAAAGGCCAAGAAGTTTCTCTCAGCTATGAAGGCACAGAGGTTAATGGATTCAGGATGTACGGGATTTTTAGCACATGTAGTCAATACCAGTCAGGACAAGGACCAACAGCTAGCAGAGGTCTGAGTCGTATGTGACTACCCAGCTATTTTCCCTGACGAGTTACCGGGCTTAGCACCAGACAGGGAGATTGAATTTGAGATAGAGCTCATTCCTGGTACAAATCCTATCTCCAAAGCGCCTTACCGCATGGCTCCAGCAGAACTGAAGGAACTTTATGAACAACTACAGGAGCTACTTGACAAAGGCTTCATACGTCCTAGTCACTCACCATGGGGAGCACCTGTATTGTTCGTGAAGAAGAAAGACGGGAGCATGCACCTGTGTATACACTACCGGGCACTGAACCAAGTCACAATCAAGAACAGGTATCCTCTTCCCAGAATAGATGACCTGTTTGATCAGCTAAAGGGAGCAGCAGTGTTCTCTAAAATAGACCTCAGATCAGGTTATCATCAGGTGAAGGTTAAAGAAGGGGACATACCCAAGACAGCATTCAGGACTAGATACGGACATTACGAGTTCGTAGTCATGCCCTTTGATGTGACCAATGCTCCAGCTACTTTCATGGACCTCATGAACAGAGTATTCAGGGAATATTTAGATAAGTTTGTCATCGTGTTCATCGATGATATTCTTATCTATTCAAGAACTTAGGAAGAACACCTAGAGCACCTGAAAACAGTATTGCAGACCCTTCTGCAGAATCAACTGTACGCCAAGTTCACCAAATGTGAATTTTGGCTAGATCAGGTGTCCTTCCTGGGTCACATCATCTCAAAGGATGGTATCATGGTAGACCCCAGTAAGATAGAAGCTGTGAGCAACTGGAAAAGACCCAAGAATGCCAGTGAGATCAAAAGCTTTCTGGGATTAGCAGGTTACTACAGGTAATTCGTAGAGGACTTTTCCAGGATAGCCTCTCCACTAACAGCTCTTACCAGGAAGAACAGAAATTTTCAGTGGATAGAGGACTGTGAGAACAGTTTCAGTGAGCTGAAAAGGAGATTGACCAGTGCACCTATTCTGACTCTACCAGAGAACGCAGATAGCTTTGACATATATAGTGATGCCTCGAAGTTGGGACTAGGAGCAGTGCTGATGCAAGATGGCAAGGTGATCGCCTATGCCTCCAGACAACTTAAGGATTATGAGAAGAACTATCCTACTCATGACCTTGAGCTTGCAGCAGTGGTGTTTGCTCTCAAGATTTGGAGACATTACTTGTATGGAGCTCAGTGCAGAGTGTATACAGATCATCAGAGTCTGAACTACTTCTTCACTCAGAAGGATCTGAATATGCGACAGCGCAGATGGCTATAACTGGTCAAGGACTACGACATAAATATCCTCTACCACCCAGGAAAAGCGAATAGGGTAGCAGACGCCCTCAGCAGGAAGTCCAGCGCTACCCTATTATCTCTAGCAGCCATGTCACCGCCCCTATAGAAGGAGATCTCTGATTTCGGTCTCGAGCTCATAGTCGGACAGCTCTCTACTATGACATTAGAGTCTACCTTGCTCGGTGACATCCAGACAGCTCAGGAGCAGGATCCTGAAATTCAGAGAATTAAGCAAGGTTTAGCAAAATCAGAAGGTGGAGAGTTCAGAATATCAGATAGCGGGGTGCTGTATTTTGGTGACAGGCTATGTGTTCCGGATCAGAAGGAACTACAGAGGAAAATCCTAGACGAGGCTCACAAGACTCCCTATGCGATGCATCCTGCCTCCACTAAAATGTACCAGGACATGAAGAAACATTTTTGGTGGCCTGGGATGAAGAGAGACATCGCTCGATATGTCAGCACCTGCCTAACCTGTCAGAGGGTTAAGGCAGAACATCAGAGACCAGGGGGAGTTTTGCAGCCCATACAGATACCAGAATGGAAGTGGGAAGACATTTCTATGGATTTTATAGTGGGATTACCCAGAACCACGAATGGTTTTGATACCATCTGGGTAATAGTCGACAGATTGACTAAAGCAGCCCACTTCTTAGCTATCCGGATATCCTACTCTATGGAACAGCTAGCTCAGTTGTATCTCAAGGAGATCGTTAGATTACATGGAGTCCCACGAACCATTATTTCAGATAGAGATAGTAGATTCACGTCACACTTCTGGGAGTGTGTACAGACAGCTTTGGGCACGAAGTTAAAGTTTAGCACAGCCTTCCATCGGCAGACAGATGGACAGACGGAGCGAGTAAATCAGGTACTCGAGGATATGCTCCGAGCATGTGCCCTAGATTTCAAAGGAAGTTGGTGCAAATATCTGAGTCTAGCAGAATTTGCATACAACAACAGCTATCAGGCCACTCTCGGTATGACACCTTATGAGGCTCTCTATGGGCGGAGGTGTAGATCTCCAATCTGCTGGTATGAGAGTGGTGAACAGAAAGAGCTAGAACTTCAGACAGATCTAGTGGTAGATACCACCGCAGCTATACAGCAGATCCGCCAGAGGATAGAGACAGCTCAGAGCCGCCAGAAAAGCTATGCTGATACACGGCGCAAACCCTTAGAGTTTTCAGTTGGGGATTCAGTGTTCCTTAGAGTAGCTCCCGTGAAGGGAGTAATGCGTTTTGGGAAGAAGGGCAAACTAAGTCCCAGATATATGGGACCATACCTTATCAGCAAAAGAGTGGGCAAGGTAGCATATGAGCTAGAGCTACCTCAGGAAATGTCAGCTGTCCACAATGTATTTCATGTCTCTATGCAAAAGAAGCACACCCCAGATGCCACCCAGGTGATTGTACCCCAGTTGGTACAGATCCGCGAAGACCTCAGCTATGACAGTCGGCCTATTCAGATAATAGACCGAGCAGTTAAGAAATTGCGGAACAAGGAAGTACCATTAGTGAAAGTTATTTGGCAAAGTCACACAGCAGAAGAGGCAACTTGGGAGACAGAAGTACCCAGAGTTGTTCTAAGTTCGAGGACGAACTTTTTATAAGGTATGGGGGATTGTAACGCCCTAAAATTCTCAAAACTCTTTTAGAAATATTCTATGATTTTTCTAGAATTTTAGGATATTTTTACAGAATTTTTAGAGTAGCGGAGGTAGCAAAAACAAATAGAAAACGAAAACGGCCTAAGCGGGAATTGAACCCGAGACCTATGGTTTACGGATAATTTTAGTAACCAGTTGAACCCAGCAGGGCCGTGCTGAAAGCAAAGGGATTCAATAATATTTATGTTTGGTTTGGGCGGAAATTACCACTTAATATAAATAGGAAATAAATGAGTGAAGGGTTATTTTGGATCGTGATTCTCCTCTCCTCAAACCCTCACCGCCGAACCTTCCCTTCTCCTCTCCTTCTCTCGGCGCCAACCACAAGAAGGCCTAGGGTTCCTCTTCTAGGGCTCCAAGGACACTTTTCGGCGACGACTTCGACACGAGGACGCTCCCCTCCGCGAGAGGAACGCATAGATGCGAGAAGATCGTCGAAAGGATTGTATCCTCCGGAAATCCAGCGATTAGAATCGTAAGAAATTACGAATAGGAGGTAAGAAACTCCTCACCTGCAGTATAAGTAGCTTTCGTTTGATTGCATGCCTTTAGTTTAGCTATATGCAGATTTTTCGGCACTCAGGGTGTGTTTAAACCCTCCTCGCATATTAGGGATCTAGTTGAGCACCTCTAGATGGGCCAGACACGTTGTTCTCCTTCAGTTGGAGGCTCTAGACGTTGTCGGGTGCCTAGAGGTAGTCTCCCTATTAAAAGGGAGAGTTGGAGCACACCAAGTGTTCGACAAAATGATTAGTGTAGCTAAATACTACCTCAGATATTTTTAACAGCTCAGTTAAATACATTAGTAGCATTTAAATCAGTATATCAGTCTAGTTTCAGCTAACATGGGACTACGGTCCAATGGGTGGGCTCCCACAGTCGCCTCTAGGTTTAGATAACCTAGCTCTAGGTTCAGATAACCTAGAAACAGCAAAATAAACAATTAGTAGCTATATTCAGTATTTTATTTTTAGTGGCACTATACAGGATTAGATATCCATTGGGCTGGGCTCCCATAGTCGGTCCCTAGGTTTAGATAACCTAGTAAACCCTACTAAATGCGGGACTTGCAAACCCGGGTCTAGCTAGGGATGTGCGCACAGCAAGTACAGTTGTCGGGCCCAAACAGCAGCATGATTACTATTTTCACTTATTATGATAATAGCTTTCAAACTTGTAATCTAGTTATGTGAATATAGTTTTAGCTCAGTTTTAGTTTCAGTTTCAGTTTAGTTCTCCTAGTTGATACCATGAGATAGCTCCATGCTTAGATTTTATTATGCATGCCATGTTTCAGTATTTATGCCATGTAACTTCAGTATGCCATGCTTTAACAAATTCAGTGCATGTTTTTAAATAGCATTCTTTAAAAACATGTTTGCATCGTTGCATGTTTTAGTGAGGTAGTTGGTTTCTTACTAAGCTTAAAGCTTACAGATACTATTTTCCCTTATACTGCAGATAAAGGTAAAGGGAAGATGGACTAGCAGAGGAAGCTGGAGGTCAATGCAGAGATGGTGTGTGTGGCAGGAACCTGGAATGAAGATCCTTAGGAAGTTTAGCAAATTAAGAACTTAGTTTCTTTTCTTAAGACACTTTTATGCATTTCTAGTGGTTTAAATGCTATGAATTAATAAACCTTGCACTATGCCATGTTAGAATGCTAGTTAGTGAATATTAGAATGTTTTCCATGCATTGTATAATTGTTGTATGAGGTTTTGGCACGAACTAGTGCTGAAATCAGAGTTTCGGTGTGAAATCAGAAACCCAGATCGATCTACGGATCGATCAGAAATGGGGTAGTGCCATTGGATCGGTCAGCTAACCGATCCAGTCGCGAACAGAGAGTTTATGGATCGGTCAGCCGACCGATCCAGATGCGAACAGAGAAGTACAAAGCTCACTGATCGGTCAGCCGACCGATCAGTGAGCCACTGGATCGGTCGGTAGACCGATCCAGCTCCATACAAAAGAGAGATGGCTTGTGGATCGGTCAGCCGACCTATCCGGAACTTTTCTCCGTGCCAGTATCAAGCTGGATCGATCACTGGATCGATCCGACAGCCCAATCGATTCGTGGATCGATTGGAATGCCTGATTACAACTAGCAGGACATCCGAGAGGCATAGATTATCTTCCCTAGCATGTGTACAACTCCTAGGTACACCTAGAATATTAAGTTCAGATTTTACAATAATCAGTTTAGTAAAATTTTAATCAATCCAGATTTCCGCAATAGTAATTTAGCACAGCATAATGTATCGATCGGCCTTACACCCTAGTCAGTAGAAGGCGAGTCGTTACACCTACTGAATTAGGGGTTGCGCTTAAGGTTAGTAATATTTACCAAAATACCCCTGCTAATAGTAGTTTAAATAATCAGCATGATAATAAGTATGAAATTAGTCCAAGTATGGTGCATGATAATCTAGATTTAAATGATTTAAATTCAAAATCACAAAATAATCTAGACTCTGATCAAGTCAATCAAGACTTTGATCAATTTGGCATCAACATTGTCTTGGTCAAATAGAACAATGACCAAATCAATTCAAATAATTTAATTAATCCAGAAAATTTAAAATTAGGTGAGCATTTAGACATAAATAAGTCAAACATTAAAATAAATTTGAATTTAAATGCTAAGAATGAGAAAATGGATAAAATCAATAAATACCTTGATAAAATATTTAATAATCAAGATAAAATCAGTCTAGAAAATGCTATCCAAAACCAAGATAATTTAATTAATAAAAAATTAAACTTTAAAGATAAAACTAATCTAATAAATTTAATTAACCATATCAATTTAAAAGGCAAGGAAAATATAAGGATAAAATCAAACACTTTGATAAAATCAAAACGGAATTTAACAAACTTAAAATTAAATGTTAAAGATAAGATATTAAACAAAAATAATCTAGAAATCTCAAAATTAACAATTAATAAAAAGCTAAAAGATAAACCGTTAAGAAAATATAATTCAAACAGTTTAGTTAATTCAAATTTAAAAATAAATAAAAACTTAAACTTTAAAAATAAGCTATTAAAGAAAGATAATTCAATTAACCCAATAAAATTGAAATTGAAAGAAAATTCAAATATTAAATACACTCTCTTAAAGAAAGACAATTTGACCAATTTAATTAATTCAAAATTAAAAACTTAAATTTAAAATTAAACATTAAAACTTAACTAAAACCAACTCTAATTATACAAAAATCTTAAATTAAAGGCCAATAATTCAGGGGAGGCTCTAGAATAGCTGGCACCTCCAAAATTAATCTACCCGACAAGGGTAAAATAAGAGTAGACTACCTGGCAGGGTAGTTAGGAATAGAATAAATAGAGACAAAAGTTTAACTTGAGCATCCCATGTCTAGAAAGATATGGCTTCGATCTGGTGCATTTGGCCAAGTGGAACTGACTGAAGCTACCCCTTACGGATCCTAACTAGGTAAACCAAGGTTTAGTACTAAGCTCCGTGGATAGGATTATTCGGAAAACCTCGAAGGGTTGGTTACTTCTAATGATGTCCAGGTGACTCACCAAGCTTAGAAGTTTATCCGAAAAATGCCTATTTGTTGAGACCAAAGCTAAACCTGAATCTAACACAAGTTAAACCAAACTCTGTAATTAAATCTAATTCATCTCACAAAATTATAAGATACCCTGAATGATAATCTAGATCAGGTGAGATGAATAAGAATTAAATTAATTAATTTCCAAATTAAGTTAAAATTAATTAAAATTAAAATTAACAATTATTTTTAATTAACTTTAAAAAAATTTATTTTAACTTTAAAAATTATTTTAACTTTAACTTTAAAATTTATTTTAACTTTAAATTTAAAAATTATTTTAACTTTAAAAATTATTTTGAAACTATTTTAAAAAATTCTTTAAAACCTATTTTAAAAATTCTTTAAAAAACTATTTTAAAAAGTCTTTAAAAACTATTTTAAAAAAAGTCTTTAAAAACTATTTTAAAATTCTTTAAAAACTATTTTAAAAATTATTTTAAAATTATTTTAAAATTCTTTAAAAAACTATTTAAAAAAATTCTTTAAAAACTATTTTAAAAATTCTTTTAAAACTATTTTAAAAAATTCTTTAAAAACTAATTTAAAAAATTCTTTAAAAACTATTTTAAAATTCTTTAAAACCTAATTTAAAAAAAAATCTTTAAAAACTATTTTAAAAAATTCTTTAAAAACTATTTTAAAAATTCTTTAAAAACTATTTTAAAAAAAGTCTTTAAAAACTATTTTAAAAAAAATTCTTTAAAAACTATTTTAAAAAAAAATTCTTTAAAAACTATTTTAAAAATTCTTTAAAAACTATTTTAAAAACTATTTTAAAAACTCTTTAAAAACTATTTTAAAAATTCTTTAAAAACTATTTTAAAAAATTCTTTAAAAACTATTTAAAATTTTTTTTAAAAACTATTTTAAAAATTCCTTAAAAACTATTTTAAAAGTTCTTTAAAAACTCTTTTAAAAATTCTTTAAAAACTATTTTAAAAATTCTTTAAAAAACTTTTAAACCTTATTTTAAAAATTATTAAAAAATTATTTTAAAAATTATTTAAAAAAACTCTTTTGAAATTATTAAAAAATTATTTAAAAAAAAATCTTTTAAAAATTATTTTTAAAACTCATTTTAAAAAAAAATGTTTAAAAAGTATTTTAAAAAATTATTTTAACATAAAAATTATTTTAACATAAAATTATTTTAATATAAATTCAACTTAAAAATAATTTTAAAATTATTTTAACTTAAAAATTATTTCAAAAATTGTTTTAAAACTTTTAAAAATCATTTTTAAAAAAAAATATTTTAAAAATCATTTTAAAACTATTTTAAAAATTCTGTATCATTTTCAAAAAAAAAATCTTATTTTTCTCACTATAATAATATAGTAATAATAATAAATTATTTCTATAGATTATTTTCACTTTAAAAATTATTATTTTGACTTTAAACTCATTTTTAATCTTAAACATCATTTTAACCTTAAAATTATTTTTTAATTTAACTTAAACTTAAAATTAAACTTAAACTTAAACTTAAATTAACCACTAATATTAATTTAAATCTAAAATCAAAACTGAATCAAACGTATATTAATTGACATAAAACATATTATAAAAATCATTTATAATTACTCTTAAATGCTGTTTTAGAAATCCCATTAGAAATCCCTTTAAAAATTTAATAAATAAATAAAAATAATGATAATAATTATAACTAACACTTTCATTGACCAACTCAATCAAGTAATATGAAATTTAAATTATTTTACTAAGTAATTATTAAATCAAGTAAAAACTAATCAATAAACTATTGATAACGCTTAACTATTATTGAATTAATAAAATCTTATCTTAAACCTTAAACTAAAGTTAAGCGCCTTAATCTAAAATTAATTAATAATTGATTAATCAAATTCAAATAAACAGTTATACCAAGGATACAGAAATAATAATATAAGTGTTAGTAAATTAGAGAAATGTGTTAGGGTTTTGAAATTTAACACAACCAAACCTTAGTATTAACTTAAGAGGGAGATATTAAATTAAGGTAAGTAACCAATTCAGGGGGAGGTTCAATTTTTTTCTTTTTAAATCCCCTAGAAAAATTAATAAATTAAAGGAGAGTAATAAATTAAAGGAGTATCAAATTCAGGGGAGGTTTTTTTTAATCTCCTTAAGTGTTATTTTTTTCTCTTTAAAATCTCTTTAGAAAATTCTACCCCAATTACTTTGAAAATCTTATATTAAAAATTCTTAGCAAATATTTTCAAAAGCTTTATTTTAGATATCAGGTTTAGGGGGAGGATTAAATCAACACTTAGCACCCAAATTATTTTCTCCACCTTAAACATAAAGTTTTTACAAACTTAGTCAGTATTGAAAAGTAGATTTTTTCTTCAAACTTAGTTTTGAAATCCTTAATCTTGAAAACTTATCCTTATAAACCTATTCTTGAAAACTAGTTTCTATAAAACTAAATTCTTCAATTTGATTTTATAAACTGAGGTTTTGAAAATTGAATCCTTTGCAAACTCAGTCTTGAAAAGTAAATTTATTCAAACTCAGTCTTGAAACTTTAATTTTGAAAACTCATGGTTGAAAAGTGTTTCAAAGTTGAAACGCATTTTGAAAATCTAAACCTTGAAATTTTGGCTTTAAAAACACATGTTTGAAAAGTGTTTTTAAAGTTGAAACTTACTTTGAAAATTTGATTTTGGAAAAAGAATTTTACAAAATTATTTTGAAAACTCCTTCATTTTAAAAATTATTTTACTTTACCAAAATTAGTTTTACCAAACTCCTTTGAAAAATAAAAGTAAAGTTCAAAATCATTTTTCTTAATGGTTAAATTTAATTTAACTTCACTTTGAAAATTATCCTAAATCCAGTTCTGAAAAATTAGGTTTAACTTAATTTTGATTTGCAAAAACTAAGTGTTGAAAATTACCTTCTGAAAAGTGATGTTTGCAAACTTAAAACTTTTTTTAAGAAGTAAAGGTAAAACTATCTTTTAATTTTAACTCCCCCAGATTAACTTGACATTATTTCTTACTTTGTCTGAAATCTATGTTTATGCTTACTTAATCCATGCTTATTTTTGATGAATGCCAAAGGGGGAGGGTTAGGTGGTTAAGTTAGCTAAACCAATTTGACAATACAAACTAACTTTAAAACCACATAAATGCATGTTGTTTCTTGTATATGTTTTCACTAACTTAACCAGGTTGTCATTCCATCAAAAAGGGGGAGATTGTTGGTGCGGTTAGCACTAACGATTTAACCCAGGTTTTGATGAATGACAAATTAGGTTAAGTTAGTTTGTCGTTGTCTGACACTTTGATCAAGTGTGCAGGAGAAGTCCAGCTAGGTCGGATGTCCGCACGAAGCCCGGCTAGGTCGACGGGCGGACCGGATAGTTGGCACGAAGTCAAGCGGGTCCGGGCTGACCGGACGCTTAGGCACGAAGTCCGGCTAGGTCGACGAGCCGACCGGATAGCTACCACGCGGGTCGACGGGCTGACCGGACGTCTGGCAGGTAAGTGAGGTAAGTCACTGGAGAGGAGTGACTGCGAGGACGCGTTCCCGGGAAGGGAACATTAGGCGTCGATCTGACTTAGATCCATTTCGGATATCTAAGTCAAGATCGTGACTAGATTCCAGTCTCGGAAAGACGGAATCTAAGTCATACTCTTTTCTATTACATTGTTGAACTTTAACTGTGCTAACAATCTGTTTTACAGGATTTATATTTGCCTCGGACTAACTCTATTTTACAGGAGAAGGAGTTCCTGGAAATAGGAGGTCCGGGCGCCCGGAGGTCCAGGCGCCCGGAAGGGATCCGGGCGCCCGGAGGTCCAAGCGCCCGGAAGGGATCCGGGCGCCCGGAGGTAAGTTTTATCTAAACTTGCGCGTCGCCACATGGAGCTTGCTGGTTGGACCTGCCACGTCCTACCAGGGCGCCCGGAAGGGATCTGGGGCGCCCCGAGCCTCATATAAAAGAAGGGTCAAAGGGGAGCTTCAGAACAACAACGAAAAAGAAAGTCTTCTACTGCTTGCTCTACTGCTCTGCGCTCTAGCGACGCTCCGACAATACGCTTCTTTCCTTTTCTTTAATTCTTGTCGGTATTTTCTTTATTTTGCTAAACATTCATGTACTTTAAATTGTAATCATCTTTCGAACTGCTAGTGATTACCCAACGAAAGTACTCACGGAGTACGGACCTTCGAGTAGGAGTCGACACAGGCTCCGAATGAAGTAAAAAACACCGTGTTCAGTTAGTCTAAGTTTTTTTTTTATTATTCCGCTGTGCATAACTCTTATTAACGCTGTTTTTCGAATCGATATTCACCCCCCCTCTATCGATGTTTCACGATCCATCAAGACTCATATGTGATTTAAGACTTGTGATACGAAAATTTGTTAAATGATCTAACTTAAGGTTATTGGTGTTGGTTAGTCCTAGGAAAACGTATCGGTTCAACTGTACAAAAATTTTTGTACAAGTGTCGAACCTTTCCTTAAATAACCTATTTTGTTCTTTAGAAGTTAAATTAGGAATCGCAGACGGAACTTAACATCATTGATTCCAAATTTAACTTATCTGTTCTTAATGGTTTAGATTTGAATCGCAAGCGGAACTTAACACTATTGATTCAAATCTATCTAAGTTATTAATTCCATAAGTATTAATTTCCAAAATTGGCTTCCAGGACTGCATGGCGAGACACATGGCCTTCTTGGATATGGGAGAAACCACCACCGCCTAGGCAAAGCCTTTTAAGGAAAGCTAATATTTATTTCCTTAAATAACTCTAGGTTAACCAAAAAGAACAATCGAATCACAAATTCGAAAAAAAAAAGAAAACACAAACTCGAAAAACTAGATCTAATTGCCTCTTGTATTTAGAATTCATACAAAAGAAATACAACTAGTATGATGCGGAAATTAATTACTAATTATACCTTCCTTTGTAAACTTTAATGACCTCTTGATCTTCTACCGTATTCCTCTTCTAACCTCGGACGTTGTGTGGACAACGATCTTCCGAGATGAGAACCACCAAGCACCTTCTTCTTCCTTCTAAGTTTCGGCAACCACAATTCTCCAAGAGAAGTAGAGGTCCGGCCACCACCACCAAGCTCCAAGGGATGCATGAAACAAAACCTCCTTTCTCTCCTTCTTCTCCTAGCTAGAACCGGCCACCATCAAGAGCTCCAAGAGAGGTTGCCGCCGGCCACAAGAAGAAGAGAAGAGGGAGAAGCTAGGGCCGTCAACCACCAAAGAGGAAAAGAGAGGAAGAATATAATAGAGTCGTTAGCCATGAAGGCACCTCTACCCCCTCTTTTATATTCCTTGGTCTTGATAAATAAGGAAATTTTAATAAAAACTTCCTTAATTCTTTTGCCATGAAATGAAAAATTATTTTTAATTAAAAACAATTTTCTTCTCTTAATAATAATGGTCGGCCACCACAAGTTATAAACAAGGAGAGTTTTAATTAATTAAAACTTCCTAATTTGTCTCCAAAAATTTATAAAAATAATTTTAATCCCTTCATGGTTAGTAAAAAGGAAATTTTATAAATTAAAAATTTTCTTTTAAACATGTGGATAATTTCCAAAAAGGAAAGTTATCTCTAAAAATTAAAATCTCTTTTCAATCGACAAATAAGGAAAGATATCAAATCTTTTCTTAATCTTTTGTAGAAACTAATAAAAGAGAATATTTAATTTTTAAACTCTCTTTTAAAACATGAACATGGTTAAAAAAGGAAAGTTTTCTCAAAATTAAAATCTCCTTTCAATCTACAAATAAGGAAAGATTTCAAATCTTTTATTAATCTTTTGTAGAAAGCTATAAAAGGAAAATTTTAAATTTTAAATTCTCTTTTAAAACCATGATATCCACATAAGAAATAATTTTAATAAAAATTCCTTTTAATTTTCTAGTGGTCGGCCACCTAAGCTTGGGACCCAAGCTTTGGCCGGCCACCAACTTGGCTCAACCTTTGGGTCTTGGCCGACCCTAGCTTGAGTTCCAAGCTAGCTTGGCCGGCCACCAAAAGTGGGTAAGAAGGTGGGTATATGGTAGGTATAAATCTCTATATACAAGAGGCTACGATAGGGACCGAGAGGAGGAATTGGTTTTGGTCTCCCGATGAAATTAAGCTTCCCGTGTTCACCCTGAACACACAACTTAACTTCATCAATAATAATTCATACCACTAAAGAATTATTATTGAACTACCGCACCAATCCTAAATTACATTTTTTGGATTCCTTCTTATTATGAGTGTGTTAGTCTCCCTGTATTTAAGATGTTGAATGTCCACTAATTGAGTTACTGACAATTCATTTAATTAATATCTTAGTCCAAGAGTAGTATCACTCAACCTTATCGTCATGTCAGACTAAGTCCACCTGCAGGGTTTAACATGATGATCTTTATGAGCTCCTCTTGGGGACATTATCAACCTAGATTACTAGGACACAGTTTCTTTCTATAATCAACAAGTCACACTATAAGTAACATCATTTCCCAACTTATCGGGCTTATTGATTTATCAAACTAAATCTCACCCATTGATAAATTAAAGAAATGAATATCAAATATATGTGCTTGTTATTATATTAGGATTAAGAGCACACACTTCCATAATAACTGAGGTCTTTGTTCCTTTATAAAGTCAGTATAAAAGGAAATGACCTCTAATGGTCCTACTCAATACACTCTAAGTGTACTAGTGTAATTATATAGTTAAGATAAACTAATACCTAATTACACTACGACCTTCCAATGGTTTTTTCCTTTCCATCTTGGTCGTGAACTACTGTTTATAATTTATAAGGTACTGATAATATGATCCTCTGTGTGTGACTCCACACACCATGTTATCTACAATATAAATTAATTGAACAACTACATTTATAATAAATGTAGACATTTGACCAATGTGATTCTTATTTCTAGATAAATGTTTATACCAAAAGCTAGGCTTTTAGTATACATCCTAACAATCTCCCACTTATACTAAAAGACTAAGTTGTCATATCTGCTGCCATACATCTGATTCCCATCCCTTTAACATGCCCATCAAAAGCTCTTGCTTTAAGGGCCTTAGTGAAAAGATCTATATGTCATCATCTGTTGCAATCTAGGCGGCAACAACTTCTCCTCGTTTATACGATTTCTCGTATTGCGTGGTACTTGCGCTCTATTGTGCTTATTTGCCTTATAGACTCATGGTTTCTTCGAGTTTGCTACTGCACCACTATTATTACAATAAATTGTAATAATCTTTGGACAAACCAGAAATCATATCTAAGTCCATCTTGAGGTTACTGAGTCTTTCAGCTTCTGCCTCAGAGGCTGCCACTTACTCAGCTTCTATGGTAGAGTCCAAAAAAGCACCTATGCTTATCACTCTTCCATAGTTATGACTTTACCTCCTAAAGTAAACACAAAACCCCGAGGTGGACTTACTATTGTCCCTATCTGATTGGAAGTCAAAATCCGTGCAACCCACAGGGACCAGATTATCTGTCTTGTAAGCTAGCATATAATCTCTAGTGCATCTAAGGTACTTCAATATATGCTTTACCGCAGTCCAATATCCTTGTCCAGGGTTACTTAGATATCTACTAACTATGCCCTCAGCAAAACAGATTTCTTATCTCGTGCATAGCATACATTAGGCTTTCGACAACCAAAGCATAAGGAACTTGCTTTTATGTCCTTTTATCTGCTTTGATGCCTTTGGAGACATCTCTTTAGATAAAGTTTCTCCATGCCCAAAAGGTAGAAAAACCTTTTATGGAGTCTTGCATGTTTAGACGAGCTAGGATATTATGAAGCTCGGGATAAGCACAACATTCTTTTCTTGTGATCCTTTTGATCCCGAGAATATGTGCGCACTCTCCCAAGTCCTTCATATTGAATTGTTTGGACAACCATACCCTTACTTCTGACAATACTTTGATATTGTTTCCAACTATCAAAAAATATCATCTATGTATAGTACAAGAAATACCACCACGCTTTCATCACACTTCTTATATACACAAGATTTATCCGAACACTAAATCCATAAGACTGGATTACAACAGGATGTTCTAAGACCTTGAAGCTTAACTTCAGTCCATAGACCGATTGAGCTTACATACTCGATGCTCTTTGCCCTTTGCAATGAACCTCTCTGGTTGCTTTATATGGATGCATTCTTCAAGACTTCCATAAAGGAAAGCTGTCTTGACATCCATTTGCCTAATCTCATAGTCTATATGAGCAGCAATAGATAAAATAATCCGGATAGACTTAAGCATGGCTACCGTTAAAAGGTTTCCCTTCTTCAACTAGCCTTGCTTTGAAAGTTTCCACTTTCCCATCTATCCCTTTTTCTATTGTAGACTTATTTTCACCCAATAGTTTTTACACCATTTCGTGATTCTATAAGCTTCCAGAATCTATTAGAATACATATATTCTAATTCTGTATTTATTGCTCTTTACAAAGATACTTCATCTTTATCTTGGAGTACTTTTTCATATGTGCGGGGATCAGGTTCACGTCCACCAGGGATCAAGTCCAAAGACTTTCCCAAAACATGAATCTTTTAGGTTGCCTAACAACCCTCCCACTATGACGAGGCACTTTCTGCAATTGTGTATCATTTGTGATACGTGTTACAATTTCTTGTGATATTTCATCTTGTACAGTTGGTACTAGATCAGACGTGTCCTTTAATTTCCTTAAGAGCAATTTTAACTCATGGCCTTGTGGCTCATAGTATAGTCCTTTTCTAAAATCGGGTATTGGTGTCTATAATGACCTTCCGATTTTAAGGACTAAAAACCTCTTTTCATTTTTCTAGGATAACTCACAAACTAGTGAACTCATGTCCAATATTATCAGTGTCTCTCATGTGCTAGACCACCCAAATCTGAATATGCTTCAGAATAAGCTTACGCCCAATCTGTAATTCTATGGGAGTAAAAAGTTCTGACTTAGAAGGTACTATGTTTACTTCCATTTCCAGTGTATATCCTTAAAATGAATTTGGTAATTTTTCTGAATAACTCATCATCGATCTAATTATTCCATAAGAGCCTTATACATTCTTTCTACTATACCATTCTGTTGGGGTGTACCAGGTGCAGTTAGTTGGGATTAAATTCTGACTTTTGATAAGTGACTCCTAAACTCTCCTAAGAGGTACTCGTTACTACGATTTCACCGTAGTGACTTGATACTTTTACTTTGACATTACTCCACATCAGCCTAGTTACTCTTTGAACTAATCAAAGCACTTAGACTTGTGGCACGTTAAGTAAATGTATCCTTATCTCGAATAGTTGTCTATAAAAGAGACGAAATATTTGAAACAACCTCTTGCCTGGATAGTCAAAAGTTTACACAAATCAGAATGAACAAATTCCAACATATCTTTGGCTCCATACCCCTTAGACTTAAAAGCTTCTTGGTTATTTTTCCTTCCAAGTAAGACTCATAGGTTGGAAAGATTTCCACTACCAATAAACCCAAGAGTTCATTGGTTATTATCCTTTGAATCCTACTCAAGTTAATATAACCTAGCCTTAGATGCCAAAAATATGATTGGTTCATTTCCGAAGGTTACTTTCTCTTATTAATTTCCATTTATTGCATCGTGAGAGTTATTGGATTATAAATTGTCAACCAACGTACCAGAATAGATAACTTCCCTATTTTTCTTGATAACAAGTTTGTTATCAAAATAGACAGAATATCTATTCTTTAATAGCTTAGAAACCGAAATCATATTTTTTCTAAACTTAGTACGTAAAGATAATTTCTGAAAATCCATATTTTATTCCTATCATAGGATAAGCATCTCCCACTGCAATAGTTACCATTTTTTTGCAGCAGTGCCCATGTAGACGGTGTTTTCCTTTTCATATAGCTATCGGGTTTCCTGGAACCCTGCAATAAATTGCAGACATGATTAGTGACATCTGTATCTACACTCCAGGTACTGGTAGATAACACCACTAAACATGTTTCAACAACTAATGAATTAAATACACCTATATTGTTCTTAGTTCTAAGAAGACAGTCTACCTTAATGTCCAAGTCCTATTTCCAATCATTATAATTGGGACTACTAAGTTTTTTCTATAGTATAACAACTAGGGGATTGACAAACATTTAAAATCCTAAGATTCACAAAAATATTTGGTCAAGATCAATACTTTAAAATCCCCATGAATTTTGTATGTCACGATAGTGTGGACGTATACAAAAAGAGATTTTGTCTATTAATTTTATTATCTCGTCATTCTAACTTCATGACCAATAAAATTAATAGTTGGTCTTTCTTTGATCAAATATTTTGGTCAAAACTTTGAATTTAAAATAACATTGATTCCTCAAACAATATTATTTAAATTCACCAACACCTTAAACACCGAGAATTTTGCATGTCACGATAGTGTGGACGTATATAAAATTGAACATTTGTAAGAGGAGGGTTTTACCCATTAATTGTCTTGTCAATAAATCTTTATGACAACTAAAATTACCTCAAAAACCGTGAATTTTGTATGCCACGATAGTGTGAACGTATACAAAACCAAACATTTGTAAGAGGGGGTTTTCCCATTAATTTTATTTCCTTGTCATCATGACAAATAAAATTACCTCATACATCGTGAATTTTGTATGCCACGATAGTGTGGACATATACAAAAACTCGACATTTGTAAGAGGGGGTTTTAATTTTATTATCTTGTCAACTTATCTTTTTGACAAATTAATAGTTGGTTTTCCTTTGGTCACACAAATAATAGCAGTAACTCCGATGGGGAGGATACTATTAGACGTGCCTAAGTGTATACCATTACTTGACACTAAGTCCATTAATAAGATTGTGCCCCTTCCGATGGGGAAGATCACACGCTCTTAATTAATTTCCTATAGTCATCCTAAATGGAAGTTTGATCTAGTGATCCGCAAACAAACTCATCCGATATGGAGGAAGGCACTCAGAGCCAACGCACAAGTTTGTTTGCATCACTTACAAACCAGTAATGGAGACCGTGGAATTTATTAAAATAAATCCCTCTCCCACTTAGTTATTTAAAATGAGGAATTTTAACCTAGCTATCACACACATGCACACATATACAGTAAATAAAAAATAATAAATTTGGAAATTATTTTCCAACTATTATGGCCTTTTTCCATCACTGCCCTCCGTGTGCTCCAACCATAGCTGCTGCCATCTTTAGCCACCGCCATTGGGTCGAATCGTCGCATCCATCTTGCTTCTTATTCCACTGCGCCTCTGGTGCTCCAAAAGTACCACGCCTCGCAAGCATCCGATCCGCGACAAAAATAGAATTTTACATGTGTCGATCCTATATTCCTCGAGGGAATGTACATGAAATCTAGATCGAAAATAAAATTCTAAAATCCTAGGGCTAATACAGCTCCTGCTGTATTAGTTACACACAATCATGCACACACACAATAATGCCCTTGACATGTCCAAGGTGTTAGGACCTTCGGATGGCTAGAGAGGGGGGGGGGGGGGGGGGGGGGGGAATAGCCTCTTCACAAACTTACACAAATTTTCTTCCAGAACTTTGTTAGCACAGCGGAAATAAGCAAAAACAAACTAATACAAGGAAGAAAACAAAACACCACTAACACAATGATGTACGAGGTTCGGGGATAACTTTCCCCTACTCTTCGGCGTGTCCGTAAGGTGGACGATCCCTTGATCTTTCGGTAGATCAACCCCCGGACAGATTCCGGCTAAGTATTTCTCCTTCTCGATGGAGAAACCTCTCCACAAAGTCTCAAAAGGATTTAAATGAAGCACAAGACTTACAGAGTTTGGTGGCTACTATGAATGCACAATTAACTTACAGCCACAATGAAAGCAGAGCTTAAAGAAGCGGATCCTCAGCGAAGAGCTCCACACGACACTCTTGCTTAATCGACGACAGAGAGTTTACAATGCAAAAAATATTACCCCAACCTCTCTTCTTTCTCCTTCTTATTTCTCTGCTTTCTTCACTGCGTTTGCCTGCATCGAATCACTGCAAGCTGCATAGAATCGCTGCAACCTGTATCGAATCACTACAAGCTGCATAGAATCACTACAACCTGTATCGAATCACTGCAATCAACTCAGGCGTCGCCAATCACTCCTCCTCCTCATCTGGTCCTCTGAACTCACACCAATACCATCCATGGTCTTCACTGGTGTCTTCTGAGCTCGAACCAATGCCAAGGAGTCAAGCTGATTGCAGCCAGAACATACCCAGATCGCCAGTATCCGTTGATGCTTCAAATGCACCATTTGCAGCTAAGCTCAGTAGAAAAACCATTTTATCTTATTCCTTTGATAGACCTTAATTTGAATTCAAGCATCGTCATGATACCTGCAACCTGTAACTCAAAAACCTCAAAGAAGATCGTTAGTTCAGAGAAATCAGAAGTTGCAGAAAGACAGCAGAATACAAACACATCACTGTGGATCAGTCAGCAGACCGATCCATGGCTCTCTGGACCGATCAGGACACATCCTGATCGGTCTGGGATGGTGTTGATCGGTCTGTGGACCGATCAGGACTCAGGTGGATCGGTCCACAGACCGATCCCCCTCTTTCTTCTCCAATCTTCTTCGCTCTTGTATGATTACTGATCGGTCACCAGACTGATCCAGGTTTAGAGCTCCCAGCCCTAAACCCTACCTGGTCCTGAGAACGAGCTACCGAGCTACTGAGCTACCGAGCTCTTTCCGACTTCATCCGGAGAACGAACTACCGAGCCCTCTCTGACTCCATCCGGTCAAGAGAACGAGCTACCGAACCCTCTTTGACCTAGTCCGGAGAGCGAGCTACCGAGCTACCGAGCTACCGAGCTCTCTCCGACTTTGTCCGGAGAACGAGCTACCGAGCCCTCTCCGACTCCATCCGGTCCAGAGAACGAGCTACCGAGCCCTCTCTGACCTAGTCCGGAGAGCGAGCTACCGAGCTACCGAGTTACCGAGCCCTCTCAAACTTCCCATGCCAAGCTTCCATACTTGGACTTCTCCCGTGCCAAGCTCCCTGCTTGGACTTTTCCGTGCCAAGTCTCCATACTTGGACTTTTCTCGTGCCAAGCTTCCATACTTGGACTTTTCACCAGATGTCTGGTCAACCTTGACCTATCTGGATTTCCCTTGCCTGGCTTCACTCACCAGGACTTTCCCTTGCCTGACTTCACTCACCAGGACTTTCATTTGGCTTCACTTACTAGGATTTTTCAACTGCCTGGCTTCACTCACCAGGACTTTCCCTTGCCTGGCTTCACTCACCAGGACTTTCACCTGGCTTCACTTACCAGGATTTCCCGAATCAGGTCGACTCACCTCGGGTCAACCAGGTCAACCTTGACCAAAGATTGCACCCACAATCTCCTAAGTTTGTATTCTGTCAAACATCAGAATATAACTTTTCTATTCTCGTCAAACATCATAATAGAACTTTTTTTTATTCTCATCAAACATCAGAATATTACTTTTCTATTCTCGTCAAACATCAAAATACAACTCGAGTCAGGTCAACTCGAGTCAGGTCAACCAGGTCAACCTTGACCTAAGGTTGCACCAACAATTTCCCCCTTTTTGATGTTTGACAAAAACCATAATCAAGTTAGGTTAACCCAATAACCTAACTTAGGTTTTCCAATGTTCTTCCTTGAATATTCTCTGGACATTCTCCCATTCTCCCCCTTTTTGACACACATCAAAAAGAGTGATTCAAGGTCAAGAGTTTCTTCCTAATGAAAATCTCATATCTTTCATTGAAACCCTTAATTTCCCCCTTGATACTAAAGTCAACAATCAACTTAGTGATAATCCCCTTAACACTAATCATGACGAGTAAAAACTCCTCCTAAAAGTCAACTCCCGCCTGACCAATAGGTAAAACTCCCCCTAAAGGTCAACTCCCCCTTGACCATTGCACCAACAATGTCTCGGAGAGTTTCAAACCTTTAGAAATCCAAAACACAAACTGTGTTTTAACTTTCAGCTGAAATTTCAGACAACACAATCGAAAATCAGCATTTTGGCACGCTCTGATCGGTCACCAGACCAATCAGACCTCACTGGATCGGTCACCAGACCGATTCACACTTCTCTGGATCAGTCCAGTGACCGATCCACACTTCTCTGGATCGGTCCAGTGACCGATCCAGACCTCCCTGGACCGATCAGGGAACTTCCTGATCGGTCTGTAGACCGATCAGAAGTCAATCAGTAGGATTCCTGGTGTACGAAAAAACCTGATCGGTCGCTGGACCGATCAGATATCAAACAGAAAGGTTTGGAGAGGTTTTGGATCGGTCAACAGACCGATCTACCCTCTCCTGATCAGTCTGTAGACCGATCTGTGTCTGATACTGAAATTTAGTAACTGAAATTCGTAGATAATTCGTAGAAGTTTCTCCAGTAAACCTTCCAAGTTCAATATCTAGACCCTGAAGAGTCTATATGCATAACTATTTCCCAGCGATGAGGTCCTATGGTCTTAAATTGTCTATAGTCCTAAAGATTTAGTTTCAAGTTTGTCAAAATATATCCAAATTTCTATCATAATTTCAATGACTTATCCTAGTTTCAAAAAAAATCACGAAAGGTATCGATCAAAGGTATCAAACAGTCCAACAATCAAGGTTACATGATTTATAGGAAAAGATCCAACCAAGTTTCCTTGGTTGGAATATATGAGTAAGATCTAGGAACCAAATACACATGAATTATGTAATGGTCTTCCCCATACTCAATTAATGTCTCTTCAACCTAATTATTCAAGAGATGTATGATACATTTTGAATAATTCTACTGATCCTAGCATCTCACCCCATTTCTAGCAAACAAAAATAATTTGTTAAGCCTTATAGTTTGTGTGAGATGTCCCCAAGTTGCCCAAATTAATTTCTCAATTTCTCTTGTTGTTTTAACTGTCCTCATTGATCATGATGATGTCCGAATGGTCTATTGAGCCAAACACATTCCCAACTCTCTCCTCAAATGACTAAATTCATTTTCCAGAAGAGGTTTGGTGAAAATATCGGCTAGGTTTGACTTTGACTCAACATATGTGAGCGTAATGTCTCCCCTAGCTACATGATCTCTAATGAAGTGATGACGCACTTCAATATATTTGGTTCTTGAATGATGGACAGGATTTTTCGTTAGGTTTATTGTGCTAATGTTGTCACATAACACTTGCACTCCCTTATACGAAAGTCCATAATCTTCTAGGGTGTGGATCATCCACAACAATTGTGATACACTCTCTCCCATGGCAATGTATTCAGCCTCGGTCATGGAGAGAGCAACGCAATGTTGCTTCCGACTTGACCAACTAACCAAAGATGAACCTAAAAATTGACAACCCCCACTAGTGCTTTTCCGATCCAACTTGCACCCAGCATAATCGGAGTCGGTATAACCTATCAAATCAAAAGACTCAGTACGTGGGTACCAAAGACCTACTCTAATTGTGCCCTTAAGGTATCTCAGAATTCTCTTAATAGCAATTAAATGAGATTCCTTGGCACAGACCTGATATCTAGCGCACATGCCCACAGCAAAAAGTATGTCCGGTCGACTAGCTGTGAGATATAGAAGACTACCGATCATGCTTCTATATTGCGTCAGATCAACTGGTTTTCCATTCTCATCATTGTCAAGGCGAGTGTTTGTCGCCATTGGAGTGAATACTTCCTTAGAGTCACTCATTTTGAATTTCTTGAGCATCTCTTGAGTGTATTTTGTCTGATGGACATAAATGTCATCTCGAGTTTGTTTAATTTCAAGTCCAAGGAAGAATGTCAATTCTCCCACCAGACTCATTTCAAACTCACTTTCCATGTGAGTGATAAATTCATTTAAATAGCCCTTGTTATTTGAGCCACAAATTATGTCATCGACATACACCTGGGCTACAAATATGTTTTCACCATCTCTACGCAGAAATAGTGTTGGGTCTATTTGACCTCTCACAAAACCCTTTTCTAATAGGTAAGTTGACAACCTTTCGTACCAAGCTCGAGGTGCTTGTTTAAGCCCATAAAGAGCTTTCTTGAGCTTGTACACGTGGTTTGGAGCTTCGGTATTCACAAACCCTGGTGGTTGTTCAACATAGACCTCTTCTTTAATGAAACCATTTAAGAAGGCTGATTTGACGTCCATTTGATAGAGCTTGAAGCCTCTATGTGCAGCAAAAGCTAGCATTAAGCGAATGGATTCTAATCGAGCCACGGGAGCATAAGTCTCATCATAATCGAGGCCTTCGACTTGACTGTAGCCCTTGGCTACAAGTCTTGCCTTGTTTCTCACTACTTCTCCCTTTTGGTTTAACTTATTTTTGAAGACCCATTTGGTTCCAATAATGGTGGTCTTCTTAGGTCTAGGAACTAATTCCCACACTTGGCTCCTTTCAAATTGACCTAACTCATCTTGCATAGCTATGACCCAGTCAGGATCGTGCAATGCATCATCAACTAATTTTGGTTCGATTTCTGAGATCAAGGCCACCTCATTAGACTCATTTCTAAAGAATGATCTAGTCCTAACCCCTTGTTGGATGTCTCCCACAATCTGGTTTTGGGGATGACTAGAGGCTATCCTAGATTGCCTTGGTGTCGATGGTGCCTCATGAGTGATCTCACTAGACATAGGCAAGGGCTCAATATCAGGCAAGGGATCAGACTGAGCCCTCTCTTGCCTTTGCTCATCATTATCGGAGTCAATTTGGACTCTTTCTATGTTTTGATCATTTAAACTTAGATTTCTAAGTTCAAATTGAATTTCTCCTACATCCCTTGATTGATCATTTGATTTAGGGATTTCTTCAAAAGCTACATCCGAGGATTCTTCAATCAACTTAGTCCTATTGTTGTAGACTCGATAGGCTTTGCTGATGAGAGAGTACCCGACCAGTATCCCTTCATCAGCCTTAGCCGTGAACTTTCCAAGATGATCCTTGGTGTTCAAGATAAACACCTTACAACCAAACACCCTAAGATGTTTGATTGTAGGGGGTTTCCCAAACCAAAGTTCATGGGGAGTCTTTCCTAAAAACCTATGTATCAAGACCCGGTTCTGCACATAGCAAGCTGTATTTACAGCTTCAACCCATAGGTAGCTCGGTAGAGAGTACTCATTGAGCATGCTTCGTGCAGCCTCTTGTAAGACTCGGTTCTTTCTCTCCACAACCTCATTTTGTTGTGGGGTACTTGGAGTAGAGAACTCATGTCTATATCCTTTTTCTTGACAAAATTCCAAAAATCTATGGTTTTGAAATTCTCCACCATGATCACTTCTAATTGTTTTAATTGTTGTTGATTTTTCATTTTCAGTTCTTCTACAAAAGGAAATAAAAATATCTATGGGTTGGTCCTTATTTTTCAAAAAGAAAGTCCATGTAAATCTAGTAAAATCATATATGATTACTAAGTAATATCTACTTCCATTCAATGAAATAACATTACTGCAATCAAACAAGTCCATATGCAATAAATCTAAAGCAATAGATGTACTTACAATGCTCTTACCTTTATGAGGTGCTTTTGTTTGCTTACCCTTTTGACATGCATCACATAGTTTTGACTTTTGGTACTTGATGCTTGGTAGACCTCGCACTAATCCTTTGTCGACCAGCTTTCGAATGTTCTTCATGTTTACGTGGGCCAACCTCCTATGCCAAAGCCACGATTCTTCTTCTTTTGACATGAAACACTTAGCAGAAGCATTAGTAGCACTTTTAAACGATACTTGATAGATGTTATCTGCTCTTGTGCCTACTAGTACCATGTCAAGTGTGTCAATGTGTTTGACCAGACATTGACTTGAGTGAAACTCAATTGTGTAACCCGTATCACACAATTGGCTGACACTTAGGAGATTAAAAGTCATCCCCTTGACTAGAAGGACATTTCTGATTTGGAGACATTCGGATATATGAATATCTCCAACTCCTATAACCTTAAGGCTACCATTATTACCAAAAGACACATTACCTCTATTTTTGTTTTGAAGGGTAGTAAAAAGTGACTTGTCCCCGGTCATGTGCTTGGAGCATCCACTATCAACAAACCAAGTTGATAGATGCTCCCCCTCGATAAATGCCTACAAGACACGAAAGATAGATGTTTTAGGTACCCAAATCTTGGGACCTAATGCATCTACAATGTAAGACCTAGGAACCCATGCCTTGGTTACACCCTTCCTAGTCTCATGAATCCTAGAAGCATGTGATCTATGAAATTGGGTTCTAGACACTAGTGAAATGAAACTAGACTCTTTAGGTTGATATCCTAACCCGACTTTGTTGTAGACCGCCCTTTGCGCATTTAGAATCATGTCTAAGGTTTTAGAGCTAGTTGAGAATTTCTCAAGCATTTTCTTGAGTTTCTCAACTTCACTCTTTAAAACTTTGTTTTCATCCTCAAGAAGCTCTTGATGTAGGTCATCGACCTCATCTTCCCTAAGAGCCTTCAATTTTTCTACTTCATCTTTTAGTGATTTAATTTCTGTTTTTGATTTCATGAGCAAAGTAGATAAATGAGTAATAGTTCTATAACACTTTTCTAAATGAGGCGAAGTTACCTCTTCATCATCCGAAGATGATGAAGTCGCGGCTGACGTGTCACTTGTGTCACCATCACTTCCGGAATCCGGTTCCTCCCTTGCCATGAGCGCTAGTTGACGTGTGCTTTTCTCCTTCTTCTCTTCCTCCGATGAGCTTGAGGAGGATTCATCCCAAGTAGCTTTGAGAGCTTTCTTCTTCTTGGCCCTTTCCTCCTTCTTCTTGAGTTTTGGACACTCGATCCGATAGTGTCCTTTCTTGCTACACTCATAACAAGTAACGTTAGTCTTATCAATATTTTGATCAACAGATTTACCTTTCCCTTTGTATCTCTGGCTTCTTCTCATGATCCTCCTTACAAAGTTGGCCATCTCGCTTGATGATGATCCACCTTCATCATCGGACTCGGAGGAGGATGAGGATGTAGGGATCTCTTTCTCCTTCTTCTTTTCTTTCTTTCTTCTTCCATCCTTGCTCTTTTCTCCTACAACTAAGGCAATACTGTTCTCTTTTTGACCTTTGTTAGCAAGTTCATGAAGTTCCATTTCACAGAAAAATTCATCTAACTTAACAATTGAAAGGTCCTTGGAAACCTTGTAGGCATCTACCATAGATGACCACAAGGCATTCCTTGGAAAGGCTTTGAGTGCATACCTTACGAGATCGCGATTCTCTACGCTTTCATCCACGGAATGAAGACCATTGAGGATCTCTTTGAACCTTCCGTGTAGTTCACTTACCGTTTCGTTCTCCTTCATGGTGAGGTTTTGTAGTTGGTTTAGGAACAAGTCTCTCTTGGCGATCCGAGAGTCTCGGGTTCCTTCTTGGAGCTCTATGAGCTTGTTCCACAAATCTTTTGCGCTCGTAACTGGACCTACCTTGACGAGTTGATCTTTGGCTAGCCCACATTGTAGGGTTACCACTGCCTTGGCATCGGCTTGTCCTTTGCGGGTTTGCTCGGCGGACCACCTTGACGAGTCTAGTTCCTTACCTTCTTCGTCCTTTGGAGGTGTGAACCCTTCCTTGACCGAGAACCACATGGAGATGTCGGTCTTGAGGTAATACTCCATGCGGCTCTTCCAATATTGGAAATCCGCTCCGTCGAAGTAGGGTGGACGATTGGTGCTAAAGCCTTCCTTCATAGCCATCTTCTTGCTCTTTAGGGTGTTAGTCCGGATGAAGAGCGCCAAGCTCTGATACCACTTGTTAGGACCTTCGGATGGCTAGAGAGGGGGGGGGTGTGAATAGCCTCTTCGCAAACTTACACAAATTTTCTTCCAGAACTTTGTTAGCACAGCGGAAATAAGCAAAAACAAACTAATACAAGGAAGAAAACAAAGCACCACTAACACAATGATGTACGAGGTTCGGGGATAACTTGCCCCTACTCCTCGGCGTGTCCGTAAGGTGGACGATCCCTTGATCTTTCGGTAGATCAACCCCCGGACAGATTCCGGCTAAGTATTTCTCCTTCTCGGTGGAGAAACCTCTCCACAAAGTCTCAAAAGGATTTAAATGAAGCACAAGACTTACAGAGTTTGGTGGCTACTATGAATGCACAATTAACTTACAGCCACAATGAAAGCAGAGCTTAAAGAAGCGGATCCTCAACGAAGAGCTCCACATGACACTCTTGCTTAATCGACGACAGAGAGTTTACAATGCAAAAAACATTACCCCAACCTCTCTTCTTTCTCCTTCTTATTTCTCTGCTTTCTTCACTGCGTTTGCCTGCATCGAATCACTGCAAGCTGCATAGAATCGCTGCAACCTGTATCGAATCACTACAAGCTATATAGAATCACTGCAACCTGTATCGAATCACTGCAATCAACTCAGACGTCGCCAATCACTCCTCCTCCTCATATGGTCCTCTGAACTCACACCAATACCATCCATGGTCTTCACTGGTGTCTTCTGAGCTCGAACCAATGCCAAGGAGTCAAGCTGATTGCAGCCAGAACATACCCAAATCGCCAGTATCCGTTGATGCTTCAAATGCACCATTTGCAGCTAAGCTCAGTAGAAAAACCATTTTGTCTTATTCCTCTGATAGACCTTAATTTGAATTCAAGCATCGTCATGATACCTGCAACCTGTAAATCAAAAAGCTTACAGCAGACCGTTAGTTCAGAGAAATCAGAAGTTGCAGAAAGACAGCAGAATACAAACGACATCACTGTGGTCGGTCAGCAGACCGATCCATGGCTCTCTGGACCGATCAGGACACATCCTGATCGGTCTGGGATGGTGCTGATCGGTCTGTGGACCGATCAGGACTCAGGTGGATCGGTCCACAGACCGATCCCCCTCTTTCTTCTCCGATCTTCTTCGCTCCTGTATGATTACTGATCGGTCACCAGACTGATCCAGGTTTAGAGCTCCCAGCCCTAAACCCTACCTGGTCCTAAGAACGAGCTACCAAGCTACCGAGCTACCGAGCTCTTTCCTACTTCGTCCGGAGAACGAGCTACCGAGCCCTCTCCGACTCCATCCGGTCAAGAGAACGAGCTACCGAGCCCTCTCTGACCTAGTCCGGAGAGCGAGCTACTGAGCTACCGAGCTACCGAGCTACCAAGCTCTCTCCGACTTCGTCCAGAGAACGAGCTACCGAGCCCTCTCCGACTCCATCCGGTCCAGAGAACGAGCTACCGAGCCCTCTCTGACCTAGTCCGGAGAGCGAGCTACCGAGCTACCGAGCTACCGAGCTACCGAGCTACCAAGTTACCGAGCCCTCTCAGACTTCCCATGCCAAGCTTCCATACTTGGACTTCTCCCGTGCCAAGCTCCCTGCTTGGACTTTTCCGTGCCAAGTCTCCATACTTGGACTTTTCTCGTGCCAAGCTTCCATACTTGGACTTTTCACCAGATGTCTGGTCAACCTTGACCTATCTGGATTTCCCTTGCCTGGCTTCACTCACCAGGACTTTCCCTTGTCTGGCTTCACTCACCAGGACTTTCACCTAGCTTCACTTACCAGGATTTTCCAACTACCTGGCTTCACTCACCAGGACTTTCCCTTACCTGGCTTCACTCACCAGGACTTTCACCTGGCTTCACTTACCAGGATTTCCCGAATCAGGTCGACTCACCTCGGGTCAACCAGGTCAACCTTGACCAAAGATTGCACCCACAATCTCCCAAGTTTGTATTCTGTCAAACATCAGAATACAACTTTTCTATTCTCGTCAAACATCATAATAGAACTTTTTTTTATTCTCATCAAACATCAGAATATTACTTTTCTATTCTCGTCAAACATCAAAATACAACTCGAGTCAGGTCAACTCGAGTCAGGTCAACCAGGTCAACCTTGACCAAAGGTTGCACCAACACAAGGGTCCAATCACACACAACATCTATAAGCCATAATAGTTGGAGCCTGCAACCAAAAAGTTAGCACATCCTACTATTATCCTGCCTAAATTATGTATGACATGTGCATAACCTATTTGAATTCTAAACACACAGAGGCAAACCCTAGCTCTGATACCAATTGTTGGTTAGTCCTAGGAAAACGTACCGGTTCCACTGTACAAAAATTTTTATACAAGTGTCGAACCTTTCCTTAAATAACCTATTGTGTTCTTTAGAATTTAAATTAGGAATCGCAGACGGAACTTAACATTATTGATTCCAAATTTAACTTATCTGTTCTTAATGGTTTAGATTTGAATCACAAGCGGAACTTAACACTATTGATTCAAATCTACCTAAGTTATTAATTCCATAAATATTAATTTCCAAAATTGGCTTCCAGGACTGCATGGCGAGACACATGGCCTTCTTGGATATGAGAGCAACCACCACCACCTAGGCAAAGCCTTTTAAGGAAAGCTAATATTTATTTTCTTAAATAACTCTAGGTTAACCAAAAAGAACAATCGAATCATAAATTCGAAAAAAAAGAAAACACAAACTCGAAAAACTATTTCGAAAAACTAGATCTAATTGTCTCTTGTATTTAGAATTCATACAAAAGAAATACAACTAGTATGATACGGAAATTAATTACTAATTATACCTTCCTTTGTAAACTTTAATGATCTCTTGATCTTCTACCGTATCCCTCTTCTAACCTCGGACGTTATGTGGACAACGATCTTCCAAGATGAGAACCACCAAGCACCTTCTTCTTCCTTCTAGGTTTCGGCCACCACAATTCTCCAAGAGAAGTAGAGGTCCGACCACCACCACCAAGCTCCAAGGGATGCATGAAACAAAACCTCCTTTCTCTCCTTCTTCTCCTAGCTAGAACCGGCCACCATCAAGAGCTCCAAGAGAGGTTGCCGCCGGCCACAAGAAGAAGAGAAGAGGGAGAAGCTAGGGCCGCCGACCACCAAAGAGGAAAAGAGAGGAAGAATAGAATAGAGTCGTTAGCCATGAAGGCACCTCTACCCCCTTTTTTATATTCCTTGGTCTTGGTAAATAAGGAAATTTTAATAAAAACTTTCTTAATTCTTTTGCCATGAAATGAAAAATTATTTTTAATTAAAAATAATTTTCTTCTCTTAATAATAATGGTCGGTCACCACAAGTTATAAACAAGGAGAGTTTTAATTAATTAAAACTTCCTAATTTGTCTCCAAAAATTTATAAAAATTTCTCCAATAATTTTAATCCCTTCATGGTTAGTAAAAAGGAAATTTTATAAATTAAAATTTTTCTTTTAAATATGTGGATAATTTACAAAAAGGAAAGTTATCTCTAAAAATTAAAATCTCTTTTCAATCGACAAATAAGGAAAGATATTAAATCTTTTCTTAATCTTTTGTAGAAACTAATAAAAAAGAATATTTAATTTTTAAACTCTCTTTTAAAACATGAACATGGTTAAAAAAAGAAAGTTTTCTCAAAATTAAAATCTCCTTTCAATCTACAAATAAGGAAAGATTTTAAGTCTTTTATTAATCTTTTGTAGAAAGCTATAAAAGGAAAAATTTAAATTTTAAACTCTCTTTTAAAACTATGATATCCACATAAGGAATAATTTTAATAAAAATTTCTTTTAATTTTCTAGTGGTCGGCCACCTAAGCTTGGGACCCAAGCTTTGGCCGGCCACCAACTTGGCTCAACCTTTGGGTCTTGGCCGACCCTAGCTTGGGTTCCAAGCTAGCTTGGTCGGCCACCAAAAGTGGGTAAGAAGCTGGGTATATGATAGGTATAAATCTCTATATACAAGAGGCTACGATAGGGACCGAGAGGAGGAATTGGTTTTGGTCTCCCGATGAAATTAAGCTTCCCGTGTTCGCCCCGAACACACAACTTAACTTCATCAATAATAATTCATACCACTAAAGAATTATTATTGAACTACCGCACCAATCCCAAATTACAGTTTTTGGGCTCCTTCTTATTATGAGTGTGTTAGTCTCCCTGTGTTTAAGATGTCGAATGTCCACTAATTAAGTGAGTTACTGACAACTCATGTAATTAATATCTTAGTCCAAGAGTAGTATCACTCAACCTTATCGTCATGTCGGACTAAGTCCACCTGCAGGGTTTAACAGGACGATCTTTATGAGCTCCTCTTAGGGACATTATCAACCTAGATTACTAGGACACGGTTTCCTTCTATAATCAACAAGTCACACTATAAGTAACATCATTTCCCAACTTATCGGGCTTATTGATTTATCGAACTAAATCTCACTCATTGATAAATTAAAGAAATGAATATCAAATATATGTGCTTGTTATTATATTAGGATTAAGATCACACACTTCCATAATAACTGAGGTCTTTGTTCCTTTATAAAGTCAGTATAAAAGGAAACGACCTCTAATGGTCCTACTCAATACACTCTAAGTGTACTAGTGTAATTATATAGTTAAGATAAACTAATACCTAATTACACTACGACCTTCCAATGGTTTATTCCTTTTCATCTTGGTCGTGAACTACTGTTTATAATTTATAAGGTACTGATAACATGATCCTCTGTGTGTGACTTCACACACCATGTTATCTACAATATAAATTAATTGAACAACTACATTTATCATAAATGTAGACATTTGACCAATGTGATTCTTATTTCTAGATAAATGTTTATACCAAAAGCTAGGCTTTTAGTATACATTCTAACAATTGGGTATCAGGTTATTGGAGATGGACCTTGTATATGTAGAATCCATTATTAAGATGCATTATCATCTATGAGCTGATAATAGATGTTCATTATATATAGGTTGATTCCCAAGGGTTTAGAGATATTGACCTAACTTTTTGTTCTCCATCAACAAGAAGCTTTGTGGTGTTGTCATCCTCTAATTCCCTTAGAAGATCATCTTCTTGCGTTTGCTTCTTCTTCTTTGTGAGGGATTATTGGACGACTCTAAAAATAAGGATGGCTCTTCAATCAGGTTCTTTATCGCTATTTGTTTATGCTTTATATTATTATGTCATGTTTTCGACGTAACTAGATTCATGCTCATATTTCTTGTATTTTCTCTATTTGAGTTCTTTTTTCGTTCTTAGAATTCATACGGTTAGGTAAAAACTCAAGTTCTAACAATGAGATATTTGAGAGAATGCAAACGAGAAGCATCAAGATGCAATATTTAACTATAGCTAAAAGAAGGTGAACTATATAGAGAGAGAAATGAAGAAGATAAGAAAATATAGATTGTTTCATCCCCAGATGGTGGATGACTGAGTTAGTACCGAAGGATGTGCGAAGAACCCAGGGAAGACTCCGAAGGATTTGGGAAGAGGAGCAATCATAGGACCTGAAGAACTCAACCAGAGAGATTAGAATGACACTAAGATGAATCTTGGTATAACCATTTCGATGCTAAAATTAGTCTCCTAATCAAGAAGTTGGAGACTAGGAGTTATCTTGATTTTTCCGTATGTACCTACATCCACGGGAGCACACTTCTTTTTATCTTACCATTCCTTCCCACACTTCCTCTATTTGCGCCCCTATTAACCATGTTCTGGCTGAGGGGATGTTACGTCACCTCATGTTCTACGCTTTCCCCATGGAACCTGTGTGAAAGCACCACGTCATCCCATTCTTTCCGTATTTGTCACGAGCCACGTTTGACAGAACTTGGGTGCTAAGGTGGTTGAGTCAACAGACCTAGGACCAAATCGAGCGTGAGGGAGTCGGGAGTGGCTAAGTCACTCAGTCCAGCACGAGTTAGGTGTAGTCGAGGAGTCGAAGTTATATAGGAGTCCTATGGCTAGGAGCCTGGCCCCTTTTCCCAAGTGAAGTTGTCAACTTAGGCTATGCTTCTCGAGTGAAGATGTGGAGTCGACTCAAGCTTATGTTTTTCGAGTGATGTGGAGTTGGCTTGGGCTGAGCTTCCCAGCGAAGTTGACGACTCATGCTATGCTCTCCGAGTGAGGTAGAATCGGAGTGAGTTCGGAAGTGAGTTTAGCCCAGGTTGGGGGTTAATCTAACTCGTCTGGGTCAAAGTTTCTTAGGCTAAACTGGCTGAGTGAGCTCGACTTAATTCAGCCTTCAATTGTGACCCGACTTGATTTTGGCTAAAGCGGATTTGACCTGTTAGATTTTAACTTACTGATCAACGTAATTCTTTGATTCCACTGGTACACATATACCATATAAGCTAATAATATCCGTCAAATCATAGACAATTTAATTAGGCAACAATCATTAGAATTTACGTATCAAACTCACAAAACAACAAAACTTATTTTTGACTGAAGGTGATATTTTATATCATGTCATATTAATTATATCATAAAAATTAATTTAATAATTTTTTTTCTTTTCCTCCTTATTCTACCATAAATATCTGCCTCCCTAACTTCTTTGATCTATCCAAAATCATCCAATTCACAGAAATGGAGAAGACTTTCCTTCTAAGCTTCCTCCTTCCAATATTTTTGAGATTCTCAGGCAAGAAATCTACAAATATTTAGTTTCTTAACTTTCTATCATTCTTTTCGAAGGATCAATTTTTTTTTTTCTTTTATTTTTGAGCTAAAGATTTAGTTCATCGGTATACTCTGTTTCAATAAACTGTGCTCTGTTTATGTGAACCAGAGACCACGTCGGCGTTAGGCTCCGGCGCCACCTTCACCTTAAAGAACAACTGCCACCAGACCATTTGGCCTGCTACATTATCCGGGAACGGCCTCGCCGTCCTCGGCGGCGGCGGCTTCGAGCTCGCCCCCAACGCCTCAGCTTCCTTCTGGACACCCCCGTCCTGGTCCGGTCGTTTCTGGGCCCGCACCCGCTGCCTCTTCGGCGATTCCTCCTCCACCTCCGTTTCCTGCGCCACGGGTGACTGCGCCGGCGCCCTCCGCTGCGCCGTCTCCGGCGCAGCGCCGGCCACCCTTGCCGAGTTCACCCTCGGCGGAAAGGACGACTTCTACGACGTCAGCCTCGTCGACGGCTACAATGTCGGCATCGGCGTGCGCCCCTCGGCAGATCCGACAGCGGATCGGAGGTGCTGGTACGCTGGGTGCGTGGCGGACGTGAAGGCCCGGTGCCCGGCCGAGTTGCGGGTGGCAGCGCCCGGCGGCGAGACAGTGGCTTGCCGGAGCGCATGCGAGGCGTTCGGGGCGCCGGAGTACTGCTGCAGCGGGGCGCACGCGACGCCGGAGACGTGCGGGCCGACGAGGTACTCCCAGCTGTTCAAGGAGGCGTGTCCAGCGGCGTACAGCTACGCCTACGACGACGCCACGAGCACGTTCACTTGTCCTGCCGGAACCTCCGACTACCTCATCACCTTCTGCCCCTCGCAGGAGGACAGCCGGAGCCAGAGCTAAGCTCTCTCTTCCGGCGGACGCGTGAAAACAGGCCTACAAAATTCTAAATTTGGCGTTAAAAATCTAAACTTTGATTTTCTGAATAATAGTATCTATATTCAATTCTCAATTTTAGATATTTCAGAGAAATTAGAGAGATTTTACATTTTTAGCATCGAAAATAAAATGTATTTTAAATCTCGAAGAATATATTTTCAAAAAATTCTTAAAATCTACGAAACGTAATATATATGAAAGGTTTATAAATAAGAGATTAAGGTTTGAATTTTAACTATAAGAGATTTTTCTTCTACTGCGAAATGAGACTAAAAATTTTGACGGTTAACGTTAGCTGTCTGCATAAATTTTTATAAGTATTTTTTTAATTGACCATGATGATCGATAAAAAAAAGTTTTATAAATTAACCGATTTTGTGAATAGGTGCCGATTAAAAAAACGTTTCGAGTTCAAATATTTCGTTTTGCTGAACTCACCAGCAAAAAGGAAATTTTTTGTCAATATTAAAAGGCATATATATATATATATATATATATATATATATATATAAATGAAAAGTTTTTATACAAGAAAAATCGAAGTCAAGGGAGAAAAAGGAAAGTTCTTTTTCTCTTTTTACCGTTGCCACTGATGCAGTTCACGGTATTGTAGCTTTACGCTCCCACGTTCCTCTCGCTCCTTGTTGCTTTATTTATTTAAAAAGTAGTAGTAATTGTGTATTGATATATTTTTAAAGTTAGTAGAGTTTTTCTTTTTGGTGATAATATTTAGCTGTCGTTTTTTAATTATTTTTTGACAGTTATATATTTTCCTAGCAGATTGAGTGAGTGAGTCGAGTGGAATAAGCGGGTGAGTCGAACAAGCTAGATAAGTCTGAGAGTTTGAACAAGCTCTTAGGCATGCAGAGATTACTCGTCTCTCAAGCTTCAATTCTTTTCACTACTAACCTTCAATGTCACCCACCCCTGTTCAATGTCTTTTCAGTTTTGTAAATATATAAGGAGTAAGTTTTAATTTTGATGAATTAATAAATAATTTTTTTTTTAATAAGCAATTGGTCTAAAAATGTTAGACTGAAGAGTAACATTGCACCTCACACTTCTACGTTTACCCGATAGGGGAACAAAAGAAGACCCTCCATTTTCAAAATTAATCAGGTTGGAGGCTCATCTAATACTAATAGTCCAAAAATTCTTAGAGTTTTCCATCATTTTTTAAAACAAATAATTGGCTAAAAAAGGCCAAACCAACCTCACATGAACAACCTCATAGATTGAGGAGGGGAGAACATGCATTAATTGCAATCCAGCACACGATCTGGAGATGAACGGCGTCTCTTTACTATCTTGCGCCACTGATGGCGGACGAATAAGTCAATCCAAACCGACCGACCTACCGACCATGTGATCTTGATTCTTTGAGCAGGCATTTAGACGATCAAGACCGTTGATCCCGTGGAGCGCCGGGCGTGAAGTTGATTTGGAGCCAGATTTCCACTGAAGAACTCTGGAAATCATTGCAAATACCGGTTAAGGGGAGCAAAATTGTCACTAAACATACCAGAGCTAGGTCGTTGACACAACCACTCCATGATTAAATCAGAAACGAAAAAAGCAATGAAATGACGTAAATGGAAGGAAATATGAGACTAGATGCATGCATACCTGCACTAATAGAGAAAGATCTCCTTTTATAATATTCTTCCATAATTCTTGTATTTAATGAGATATTATCTCACTGCTAGACAAGCTATCGTATCATCATAATTTTCATCGTATCTGATAGTCACATTGTGAGTATGGGCGAGTGTATTGTGTATCTATACACAGATACGATCTACTAATTCTCTGATAAACTCAAGCATAGGGAGCTCGTTTTCTCATTAGGCCTAAATGGGTTGTGATAGTATCTCAAGAGAGAGTAGAGCTTTATGGGCCACTATTAAACTACAGCGCTAGCCCCTTGAGAACCTATCTGAGTAGCATCAACCGATTGGGAAAGAACGGGAAGCAGAGCCCCATAAGTGTTCGACAGAACCGAAGAGTGGGGTCCCCATGAGGGCTTGTCTAATTAGTGGTAGCCAATCAGGAGAGAACGGAGAGTAGAGCCGTGGGAGTGTTTGGCAAATTCGGGGAGTAAGGCCCGTTGAGGGCATGTACGATCGACAGTAGCCGATTAGGAGAGAGCGGGGAGTAAAGCCCTGTGAGTGTCCGATAGAGTCGGGGGTGTGGGGCCCCTTGAGAGCATATCTAATCGACGGTAACCGATCAAGAGAGAACGGGGAGCAGAGCCCCGTGAGTGTTCCGGCAAAGCTGGGGAGTGGGCCCCCTTGAGGGTCTGTCCGATCGGCTATAGTTGATCGGGAGAGAACGGGGAGCAAAACCCTGTGAGTGTTGGGCAGAGTCGGGGAATGAGGCTCCTTGAGAGCCTGTCTGATCAGCAATAGCTGATTGGGAGAGAACGGGGAGTAGAGCTCCATGAGTGTCCGATAGAGACGAGGAGTGGGGCCCCTTGAGGGTCTATTCGATTTGCAGTAATCGATCGGGAGAGAACGGGGAGCCAAATCCTCGTGAGTGTCCGACAGAGCCGAGGAGTGAGGCCTCTTGAGGGCTTGTCTAATCAGCGACAGCCAATCAGGAGATGATGATTTTGCTAGGCTAGCTATTCAGGCTTTAACCTGTTTTGGAATTTGACTGCCACCTATTCCAGCTTATTGACCCCTGAGCCCCACTGAAGGGTCCTCCCCTATTTGTACTATATCACAAGCTTCCCTTTCAAGCCTAGTCAAAGGAAGTTCAGGACCAACTGACTAGACCTCTTCAATCTTTAGTTTCTTGATCGGCTTCATAAACCTAGCTAACATCACTCTACTACATTTTTTGTTGGAGCTTATCCTTTTCAAAAAAGGAGCATGTCAGATGTCATAAATGCACGGTCATGTGAAGCGATATGCATTGATCCGGTGATAAGAACGGGGGACCCTCGTTAGCGGAAAGTCAACGACACGTGGAGGTCAAAGGTCAGGAGATGCAACCCTGAGACCCGACCGGACTGAGAGGGCCGACCGGCATCGACCGACCGTAATGAGATGGTCGACCGGCGGGAATCCTCCGAGACAAATGAAAGACAACCCGACTAGGGATCGGGTTTCCGATGCTCAAGGTAGAAAGATTTCAGGACCAAACGGGATGTCCGTTCGGCCGGGGCATAAGGTAACAAAGACAGTCAGGAGCAATCTCATCCGAGCATACGACCGAGGCAGGAGTGATATGCCCGCCGAGCGGCCGAATCGCTCGTCCCGGAACAGACAAGAAGCGCCAGAGGACAAAGGAGACAGGGGATAACATCATCCTCGAGACGTCTGCCGCTGACAAACAGCAGAGTTGGCGGTCGAGCCGTACACAGGATCATATGGTGGAAGCTTCCACCGTCACATCCGGGATTTGCTCGGACAATTGCGGAATGGCGCCAGAGGTACTTTTCTGACAGGGGCTCGTTAAGGTATGTTTGGGGAAGCGTGCACGCATAGAGAAGCGTGCCCACGCCTCCCCGGGGTCTTATATAAGAACCCCAGACGTCGACAAAGGTATGCGAAAATCTTTATTGTAGCCACAGTTACGCTGCCTCTCTTGTTGCCTGACTTGAGCGTCGGAGGGCCATCGCCGGGAAACCCCTCCCGGCTCGGCTTCTTTGCAGGTTCACCGGAGATCTACATCAACCGTCGGAGACAGCGAAGCGTGCCACGTCCCCAGCGTCCGTCGACTCAGCGCTCGGACAGGATCAAATTGGCGCCGTCTGTGGGAACACACCTAAATCCGAGCCTAGAAGATGGAAGAAGCTGGACATCAACTTCTGGTCACGCTCTCTCCTGAGGAGCTCGAAGCACTCATCCAAGCGCGAGTAGCAAAAATAGTGGAGCAGCAGCAGAAAGCTCAAGCCGAGCGGGCAGCGCAGCAGGCGACATCGACGTCGGGGGGTTGAGCGTCACCCGAAGAGTGACCAGAGCAGCTCTCAATATGGGGGCAAAATAAGGAACCTGTCGGACCGATGCGGCCGGCTAGAAGGGGGGGTTGAATAGCCCTGAAAAATCAAACACAACCCTTTCTCGTACGATTAAGCTAACACATAAAAAATAGATTAAACAGAAAATAAAGCATAAAAATGAGGCACCGAATTTGACTTGGTTACAACCGGGGAGGTTGTTAATCCAAGGATGAAGATCGCACTAAGAGCTCCTTCAGGCGGAGAAGCCTCGTTTACAGCAGTGTAAGCACAGAAAGACAGAAGCTAAACTAAACAGTGGAAGCACACAAGTGTTGTTTACAATTTCTGAATTGATGAAGAGCTTCTGGACCAAGGCTATATTTATAGCCTTGGTCGGGGCGCCTGGAAGGGTTCCGGGCGCCCTGGGGGGATAAAGTTTTATCCCCCAACGTTCAGATCGCGTAAATCGCGATCTTGGTCAAAATCAGGGTCCGGGCGCCCAGATTGGTTCCGGGCGCCCCGGAGCAAAAAGTCAACTATGGTTGACTTTTTTTCCGCCGTTAAGTCCCCGTTTTGGTCCGGGTCTTCTGCTCCGGATCCGCTTGATTGGGTGATCTCTGACATCCGGAATAGGGCTCACCCGAACCCATCTTCCGGTCTTCTCGAGCGTGCTTCCCTCCGGCTTCTCGTCCCTCGGAATTGCCGCGTGTCCCTTCTCCTCCACCAGCGTACTCATCCGCAGACTTCGTCCCTTGATCGCACCCCGTGCCGACCTTCGCACTAGCTGCGTCTCTTGCTCCCCGAGCAATCTTCCGCTCCGGCTTTCGTACCTCGGAACCATCGCGCGCACTTCCTTCTCGTCCGCCGGTGTACTCTTCCGCAGCGCCTCGTCCCTCGGACGCACCGCGTGCCGTCCTTCTCGCTAGCTGCGTCTTCCGCTCGAGTACTTGTGCTCCTAAGCTCCTGCACACTTAGACACAAGGTTAGAAAACAACAGAACCTAACTTAACTTGTTGATCACACCAAAACCAACCTTGGGGTTCCAACAATCTCCCCCTTTTTGGTGTGATCAACCCAAGTTAAGCTAGGGTTAACTAGACAAAAAATAAACTAACTAAATTTACAATTTAGTGCACAAAGATAGAAAAAAATAGTTTTAGGCTACCTCCCCCTAGACCTATACTTATCCTTCTCTCCCTTTGATCACAAAAAAAATGGGGTTCCAAGAAAAAATCTAAGGGTTAAAGACTTAGAAAATTTTGAAAAGCTACCTTAAAAAAAATTTCTAAGTCAAAAGATTCTAAGTTAGAAAAAGAATTTTGCAATCAATAAAACTTAATTAAATATTTTGAAAAATATTTTTGAATCAATAAAAGCAGAATAAATTCAAAGCCCATAAAGAAATTTTTGTTTAATTTTCTCACTTAAAGCGCTAACTTTGATTTTAAAATTTACACTAAGCAAGATTTAGGAACCCAATAAAGGTTCCAACCTACTGGATTAACTAAAAATTTCTTAGGGACATATTTTCTAGAGATATTTTTAATTTGTCCCTAGTGATATCTATAATACCAATTCAAATTATTGAACCTTCTAAAATTGGATTTAGATGAGCAAGCAGAGTTTTTCAAGTTTTCTACTTGAATTTTTAAATTTTAAATTTCTAATTTTAATTTTTCATTTTCTAAATTTGATTTATCTAGCATTTCTAACGGACAAGATGTAGCTAATATTGCTTTTAAATCTTTATTTTCATTTTCTAATTTGCAGCAATCTTTTGTTAAAATTTTAATGAATTTAAACATTTTATTAGGAGGAAGAGATCGTACCTCACTTACCTTGTCGATCTCGTTGTCGGTTTCTCCCCCTGAACTGCTGCTCTCTTCGGACGTGGCTCCCCCTCATTGATGCTTTCGATGCTCATTTCGGAAGAGCTTGATTCGCAGTCGTCGTCTTGATGACTCGCCATTAACGCGAGCCCGGAGAACTCCTCGACTTCTAATTCCGACGACGTATCGTCCCACGTCGCTTTTAGGGCCTTGCGCTTTTGGATAGGCTTCTTACCCTTGTCCTTCCCGTTGTTCTTCAGTTTAGGGCAATTTTCCTTAACGTGCCCTTCTTCATCGCAATGGTAGCAGCGGATGGTTCTTTTCTTTCTTCCCTGCGGATGGTTAGATTTCCTAGATTTACAAATATTTTTAAATCGTCTTACCATCATTACCATTTCCTCGTCGAGAGAAGATTCCGACTCGGGTTAGTCTCTCGAAGCTTTAAGAGCGACATTATTCTTGGGCTCCTTCGGACTGCACATCTTGACTCATGCACTTCAAAGTTGAAAAGAATTCGTCTAATGAAATTTTTCTAGATCTTTTGAAATGTAAAACATCTACTAGTGATGCCCATTTGAGTTTCTAGGAAAGGAATTTAGGGCATATCTTAGCGAATCTAGGTTACTTACCTCTTCTCCGAGATTCGTAAGTCGTGATGAGTTCACAGATCCTCGAGTGTAGATGTGCAATTGTTTCACCTTCTTCAAATCGGAGGTTTGTAAGCTGGTTACGAAGTAAATCCCGTCTTGCAAGTTTGGCTTCGGATGTTCCTTCGTGTAACTCAAGGAATTTCTCCCAAAGCTCCTTTGCCGAGTTGTAGGTACCGACTCGATTGACTTCTTGTGTTGGAAGTACACTTAGCAGATGGAATTCTGCTTTCTTGTTTGCCACGTGGTCAGCCTGCTCCTTCTTTGACCATTGATTTCTTGCTTTGCCCTCTGGTGCTTCATAGCCAAATTCCATTGTTAGTAATAAATCATAATCTGTTTCAAGAAATACCTCCATTCGCTTTTCCAGCTAGCGAAGTCCCCTTCGAATTTTGGTGCGTGGATGTTGGATCCGGCCATCTTGTTGCTTCGTTCGGCGGTTAGTCCTCCTGAAGCGCCTCGGCTCTGATACCACTTGTAGGACCGATGCGGCCGGGTAGAAGGGGGGGTTGAATAGCCCTGAAAAATCAAACACAACCCTTTCTCGTACGATTAAGCTAACACATAAAAAATAGATTAAACAGAAAATAAAGCATAAAAACGAGGCACCGAATTTGACTTGGTTACAACCGGGGAGGTTGTTAATCCAAGGATGAAGATCGCACTAAGAGCTCCTTCAGGCGGAGAAGCCTCGTTTACAGCAGTGTAAGCACAGAAAGACAGAAGCTAAACTAAACAGTGGAAGCACACAAGTGTTGTTTACAATTTCTGAACTGATGAAGAGCTTCTGGACCAAGGCTATATTTATAGCCTTGGTCGGGGCGCCTGGAAGGGTTCCGGGCGCCCTGGGGGGGATAAAGTTTTATCCCCCAACGTTCAGATCGCGTAAATCGTGATCTTGGTCAAAATCAGGGTCCGGGTGCCCGGATTGGTTCCGGGCGCCCCGGAGTAAAAAGTCAACTGCGGTTGACTTTTTGTCCGGGACCACTTCTCCGTTAAGTCCCCGTTTTGGTCCGGGTCTTCTGCTCCGGATCCGCTTGATTGGGTGATCTCTGACATCCGGAATAGGGCTCACCCGAACCCATCTTCCGGTCTTCTCGAGCGTGCTTCCCTCCGGCTTCTCGTCCCTCGGAATTGCCGCGTGTCCCTTCTCCTCCACCAGCGTACTCATCCGCAGACTTCGTCCCTTGATCGCACCCCGTGCCGACCTTCGCACTAGCTGCGTCTCTTGCTCCCCGAGCAATCTTCCGCTCCGGCTTTCGTACCTCGGAACCATCGCGCGCACTTCCTTCTCGTCCGCCGGTGTACTCTTCCGCAGCGCCTCGTCCCTCGGACGCACCGCGTGCCGTCCTTCTCGTTAGCTGCGTCTTCCGCTCGAGTACCTGTGCTCCTAAGCTCCTGCACACTTAGACACAAGATTAGAAAACAACAGAACCTAACTTAACTTGTTGATCACACCAAAACCAACCTTGGGGTTCCAACAGAACCGACCGGCACTCAGATGGGGGCGCCGCCCACACCGATACCTTTTCATCGGGCTCTGTTCCAGACGCCCTCGGAGGTCGCGCAAGCTAATCAGGACAAAGGTTCTTCATCAGACGAAGCACCCGTCTGGGACGTCAGAAAAGGAAAAGTGCCCCGAACGGATGCATCACCCGAGCGGATCAACCGGCAGTTCTCAGATGCCATCTTGTGGGATCTACTGCCGAAAGATTATGTGCCCCATTCGATCGGTGAATACAACGGGACAACCGACCCAGATGACCATCTGGGTAAGTTCGACAACACTGCTACTCTACATCAGTACACAGATGGTGTGAAGTGCCGGGTGTTCCTCACCACCCTCTCGGGATCGGCACATCGGTGGTTCCGGAGGTTGCCGGACGGGTCTATCACGAGTTTCAAGGAATTTCGAACGGCGTTCCTCCATCATTTTGCGAGCAGCAGGAGCCACCAAAAAACCAGCGTCAATCTGTTCGCCATCAAGCAAGGCACGAGGGAGTCGCTCCGAGCGTACATCTAGCACTTCAACCAGGTGGCCATGGACATTCCGATGGTCACCTCGGAAACAATGATGAACGCGTTCACGCAAGGGCTCGTGGACGGTGATTTCTTCCGCTCGCTGATCCGGAAGCCGCCTCGGGATTACGACCACATGTTGCATAAGGCCAACGAGTACATCAATGTGGAAGAAGCCCAAGCGACGAGAAGAATGGAAGCCCTAAATGATCAACCAGCTTCCGCCGAGCGGAAGCAGCCCGTCAGTCATCAGCCCCCCAGAGGACCGCGAGCCGAAGCCGCCCGTCCTCATCAGCACACTCAGGCGCACGCCGTCCAACAGGTCGCGGCTGATCGGCCCAAGCCCAAGGGGAAGGTATGGACCCCAATGTTTTGTTCACTCCATCAGTCAGCTACTCACAACACCCGCGACTGTCGGAGCCCCTCCCATCACTCATCCTGCGCCAAGGAGCTACCGCCGCCGATCACCTTCACCAGACCGGCGACATCGACAACGAAGCCCCGTTCAAAAGATAGAAAGGAGATCCCCCTAGCGGCATCATCGCCAGCAGCCCGGGGCCCACCATCGGGCGTCGCATGAACGACCTCGACCATCCGCTCGGGAGGAGGAGAACAGGGGCAACACATCTCGAGGCGAGATCAACATCATTGTCGGAGGCCCGACCGGCGAAGACTCCAATAGAGCCAGAAAGGCACACGCAAGACAGCTGAGGATCCACACGGTCGGCTGCAGCCAGGAGAGGGCAAGCGGGCCCGAGATCAGGTTCGGGCCTAGGGACCTCGAGGTAGTCGACGTCCCGCACGATGACGCCCTGATCATTCGAGCGGTAATAGCCAACTATACTATTCACCGTATTTTTATTGACACAGGCAGCTCGGTCAACATAATATTCAAGAAGGCCTTCGACCAACTACAAATCGACCGAGCTGAACTACTGCCGATGACAACCCCCCTCTACGGGTTCACCGGGAACGAAGTCTTGCCGGTTGGCCAGGTCCGGCTAGCTATCTCGTTGGGCGAGGAGCCGCTCAGAAGGACAAGGACCACCACCTTCATCGTGGTTGATGCTCCTTCTGCATACAACGTTATCTTGGGACGACCGGCGCTCAACGAGTTCCTGGCAGTCGTCTCTACCTTCTGCAAGAAGATCAAGTTTCCGGTGGAAGATCAAGTAGGGGAGGTGCAAGGAGACCAACTGGCGGCTCGAAGATGCTATGTGGAGATGGTCCGAGCTGAAGCCAAGTCCGCTCCGAAAGTGCCGCGAGTCGAGGTAAATGCTATTACTGAAAAACCACCTTCTTTGGTTTACGAAGAAAAAGAGGAGGTGCAGATTGACTCTGCCCGACCGGAGGCCACCACCTTCATAGCATCCGACCTGAAGGAGAAGCAGAAGGAAAGGTTGATCAAATGCTTACAGCGAAACTGTGACGTATTCGCTTGGTCGACCCATGAGTTGCCAGGGGTCTCGCCAAGCATAGCGCAGCACGAGCTTCACGTCCGGTCGGACGCTCGGCCAGTGAAGCAAAGGAAGAGGGAATTCAGCGCTGAGCAGAATGTAATCATCAGGGCGGAGGTAGAAAAGCTTCTGGAGGCCAGCCACATAAGGGAAGTGCAATTCCCAAGTTGGCTCGCAAATGTGGTTCTGGTCTCCAAGCCGGGCAACAAGTGGAGGGTATGCATCGACTTCCGGGACTTGAACAAGGCATGCCCGAAGGACTTCTACCCCCTGCCCCGGATCGATCAACTAGTAGACTCCACGGCCGGGTGCGAGCTGATATGCATGCTGGATGCATACAAAGGCTACCATCAAGTGCCGCTCGCCCGAGAAGACCAGGAGAAGGTCAGCTTTGTCACGGCGGACGGCACCTACTGCTACAATGTGATACCGTTCGGGCTGAAGAATGCAGGAGTCACCTACCAGCGTCTGATGAACAAGGTCTTCAGGGAGCAGATCGGACGCAATTTGGAAGTGTATGTGGATGACATACTTATCAAGTCCTTCCGGGCGGCCGATCTCTATGCAGATATGGAGGAGACCTTCCAAACATTAAGAAGATACGGAGTCAAGCTTAATCCTCAGAAGTGTCTGTTCGGAGCAAAGGGTCGGCGCTTCCTGGGTTACATCGTGACTGAGCGGGGCATAGAGGCGAACCCCAGTAAGATAAAGGCATTGCAAGACATGCCGCCTCCCAGAAATCTTCGAGAGGTACAGCGTCTCACAGGTCGGATAACGGTGCTGTCAAGGTTCATCTCTAAGACCGCCGACTGGAGCCTACCGTTCTTCAAGATTCTGCGTAAAGCTACCAAGTTCCAATGGGACGAGTAGTGCGATCGGGCATTCGAGGAACTGAAGACTTACCTGAATTCCTTACCCGTGTTGGCGAAGCCGGCCGTAGGTGAGCCACTTCGCATTTATTTATCTTCAACTGAGCATGCTGTGGGCTTAGCATTAGTAAGGCCGAGCGGCGAAGAACAGCCGGTGTACTTTTTAAGCCATATCTTAAAGGATGCTGAGTCTCGCTACACCGGTCTCGAAAAGTTGGCCTTCGCCTTGGTCCTTGTCGCTCGGAGGTTGCGCCCTTACTTTTTGGCACACACCATTATTGTGATGACGAATAGCCCGCTGGGAAGGGTACTCCTGAACCCTGAAGCATCCGGACGACTTATCAAGTAGACGACGGAGCTGAGCGAATTTGACATCCAATACCAATCTCGCTCGGCGATCAAAGCTCAATCCTTTGCAAATTTCGTGACTGAGGTACAAAAGCCCGAGCCCGAAGCTACATGGAAAATATATGTGGACGGATCGTCCACTCGGCTCGGAAGCAGAATTGGGATCCTGCTACTTTCGCCTCAAGGAGAGCGGATGCATTTGTCCGTCCGGCTGGACTATCGGGCAACAAATAATGAGGCAGAATACGAAGCCCTCATAGCCGGACTGTAGGCCACACGGCATGTTGGAGCCAACCGGGTGGTGATCCACTCAGATTCCCAACTAGCCGCTCAACAACTCATGGGGGCCTTCGAGATAAATAATGCAAGACTCAGGCTGTACGCGGAGGCCTTTGAAAAGCTCAAGACCAGCTTCACCGAGGTGGTGGTCCAGAAGGTACCCCGAACGGAAAACCAGGCGACAGATGAATTAACCAAGCTCGCAAGTTCGATATCGCCGGTCGTCATCCAGCAACCAATCGAGCAAGTATCCTTGGTGGTGCACGTGGATCGGATGGAGGGCCTCACCTTCTCGAGCGATTGGAGAACAGCCATCATGGAGTTTCTGCACTCAAGGGCCACGCCGTCCGATCGGGATGAGGCCCAGCTACTGAGGAGGAGAGTCGGCCGGTTCACGCTCATTGGGGATCAGTTTTACAAAAAGGCGTTCTCCCGACCTCTATTGAAGTGTGTTAGTTCGGAAGACACCGAATACATTCTCCAGGAGGTACACCAAGGATCTTGCGGAGGTCATCCGGGCGGCCGGTCTTTAGCTAGGAAGATCCTGCTGGCCGGATACTTCTGGCCAACTCTACACGAGGACGCCGCTCGGACCGTCGCAACATGCCTCTCTTGTCAGAAGTACCACAATTTCTCTCATAAGCCGACGGAGGAAATGAAAGTGTCCACAGTCTCCTACCCGTTCGACCAGTGGGGCATGGACATCGTAGGACCTTTCCCTATGGCGACTGGACAACAGAAGTTCCTATTGGTGGCAGTCGACTACTTCTCCAAGTGGGTGGAGGCTGAGCCATTGGCGAAGATATCCGAGCAGATGGTCAAGAAATTCATCTGGCAACACATCATCTGCCGGTTCGGCATTCCGCGTCAGCTCATGTCGGACAACGGGTGACAGTTCGTCGGAAAACAGCTCGAGGAATGCTGCGAGGGATATGGCATTGAGCAGCACTTCACGTCTGTGGCGTATCCCCAAAGTAACGGTCAAGCCGAAGTAGCCAATCAGGAGATCCTCCGAATTCTTCGGGCTCGACTCGACCACATGGGAGGAAGCTGGGTGGACGAGCTGCCGGGAGTCCTATGGGCCATCCGCACGACCCCCAACGAGGGAACGGGAGTAACACCATTCCACCTGGTATATGGAGGCGAGGCGGTCGTCCCAGTCAAAGTCGGCATAGAGTCCGCTCGGATCCAGAACTACGACGAGGATAATTTTGAACGGAGGCAGCTAGAGTTGGACTTGATCGACGAGGAGAAAGCTAAAGTGTCCGTCCGGCTGATGGCCTACTGGCAAAGAACGAAGCAGAACTACAACCGCCGTGTGATCCCCCGAGCATTCCAGGTGGGTGACTTGGTCTGGAAGAAAGTGAAGCCGGTCGGAGATGTCGGCAAGCTGGAGGCTCCCTGGGCAGGACCCTTCAAAGTCGTCGAGAAGCTCCGATCGGGAGCCTACTACTTGGAAGATGAAGATGGACAGCGACTGGATAGGCCATGGAGTGCTAACCACCTCCAGCCCTATCGGGCCGGATGAAAGGTGCGCCGATGTAATATATTTCATGAATATTCTGTTCGGCTGTATACTTTGGCTGCAGGAATGAAAATTATAAGAACAAGGCAAAGGCATGAGCATTGTACGCCAAGCGGGTAGCTGCATGAGTGCGAGGGAAGACACCGTGCCGTTCGGACGGGCGTATATTATCCGAGCTATGAGCTCGATGTCGAAGACCCTGTGCCGTTCAGCCGGGCGTATATTATCCGAGCCATGGGCTCGATGTCGAAGACCCCATGCCATTCAGCCATGTGTATATTATCCGAGCCACGGGCTCGATGTCGAAGACCCCGTGTCGTTCGGCCGGGCGTATATTACCCGAGCCACGGGCTTGATGCTGAAGACCGTCGAGCAACGACGTTAAATCTTAGAGTCGAACCGACGACTATAAACCCCCCGGTCGGAAGACCGTCGAGCAGCGACGTTAACTCTTAAAGTCGAACCGGCGACTATAAACCCCCCGGTCGGAGGACCGTCGAGCAGCGACGTTAAATCTTGGAGTCGAATCGGCGACTATAAACCCCCCGGTCGGAAGACCGTCGAGTAGCGACGTTAAATCTTAGAGTCGAACCGGTGACTATAAACCCCCCGGTCGGAAGACCGTCGAGCAGCGATGTTAAATCTTAGAGTCGAACCGGCGACTATAAACCCCCCGGCTTGAAGATTGTCGAGCAGCGACGTTAAATCTTAGAGTCGAACCGGCGACTATAAACCCCCCGGCTTGAAGACCGTCGAGCAGCGACGTTAAATCTTAGAGTCGAACCGGCGACTATAAACCCCCCGGCTTGAAGACCGTCGAGCAGCGACGTTAAATCTTAGAGTCGAACCGGCAACTATAAATCCCCCGGCTTGAAGACCGTCGAGCAGCGACGTTAAATCTTAGAGTCGAACCGGCGACTATAAACTCCCCGGTCGAAAGACCGTCGAGCTCCGACGTTAAACCCTAGAGTCGAACCGGCGACTGTAAACTCCCCGGTCGGAAGACCGTCGAGCACTGACGTTAAACCCTAGAGTCGATCCGGCGACTATAAACCCCCCAGTCGTGACAGCGCGTCGCAAGAGCACTTCAACGAGTTGCTAGCGGAAATTCCATGTAAAATGGAAAGTCGTTAGACCAGGCGACGAAGTTGAGAAGTTAAGAGAGACCAGGCATAGTAAGAAGTCGTTCAACCGATCGACCGAGGTAAGAAATTCCATACGGGAAAAAGGTTAACTGGATGACGCAGTCACAAGGAGCACCAAAAGAAAGGCTAACAGAGCAAAAGTTGGCATTCCAAGTTACATTCAACAGTTCACCGACCGGGAGAACACTAACGAATGTTGCCCAGGAAGTATGGGCTCAAACAGTAGCAACAAAAATAAGTTTTTGATATTGATTAATTGTCTAGAAGTGCAAAAAACAAAGCAGATAACAGTAACACGCCGAATGGTAGGCAGACAAAGAAGACCTTGAAACAGACAAAGAACAAAGGCGCTCCTCACTCCAAGGGCTCGAAGATTGACTCCAGAACAGCTTCCAGCAGGCCGGCCATTTCTCGAAGGGGAATAGAGGTATCCTCAGGGAGATGGCCCTTGGCCTTCAGGTAGACAGTTGTCGCCCGGATGGCCTCTTCGAAGGACAGAACTAGCCGATCGCTAAACTTGTCACCAAATGTGTCCGATCGAAGGTAGTTCTGTTTCATCACCTTGAAGCGGTCAGGTTCTCCGTCCTGGTATTCCTTTAGCGCCGCTCGGGAGGCGTCGATAGCTCCTTGGAGATCTTTCTTATCTGCCTGAAGTTTAGCTTCAGTGGCAGATCGGCTCTCTTGCTCAGCAGATAGCATGTCGGTCAATTCTGTAACGCGCTTCTCCAGCGCTCGGACCTGCAGCTTCATCGCGTCCAGATCAGCAACGACCCTATTTTTTCTGTTGGTGGCCACAGTGATCTGGTGGTCATGGGACTTGACTTGGACTTCGAGTCCAGCTACCCTGGTTTCCAGGCCGGAAGACTTGTGCCGCTCGGTCGCTAGCAGTTTTTCTATCTTGGTCAGCTCGGACCTAAGCGTAGCATACGAGGGCCCCTCAGCCGGCGCCCCTCCAGAAATTTGGCGTTTCTTCAACTCCTCCTCCAGTGCGGCTAGACGATTGCTGACCGTAATGTTCTCCACCCATTGCTGCGTTCAGATGGGATAATGTCAGGAACCTGGTGAAGTTGTCATAATAGCGTGTTAAGAAACATACCCCGGTGGCTTGCTGCATATGGCTGTCTGCTAGCTGACCAGGAGTGATCAGGGCAACTCGAGCCCTCACATCTTCCCACGTCTTGGCAAGCGGCCCTCGGATGGTAACTTGATGCTCGGGAGCAGTGGGCCGATTCGTCGCCAAAAGGAACTCCTCGGTAGGAAGATGGAGGACGAACTTGATCACTCGACGACCGCTCGGATTGGATTGGGAAGAGACAGCTCGGCTGGATGAGTCGCCAAGCGACGCAGAAATAATGTCCGAGCGTCTGAGCCGAAGGCGAACCCGGGGCAAAGAACTAATGGGTTGCGCCCCAATTGAAGCTGCTGGCTGGTCGAGCTGGGAGGGAGTCCGATCAGACGAGATGGCCTCATGTGCGGCGGGTAACGGGTTGATTGCCTCTAAGGGGGCGTCGACTGGCCCAACCACCGCCTCCGCATGCTCAATGGTCGTCCGGCGTCGCTTGCGTATTATCAATGGGGAATCGCCTGTCGACCGCTCCGCGTCCTCTGACGTAGGCTGCTGACCGGCCGAAGAGATAGCATCCCCGGCCGCTCCAGTTGTAGGGACCTGAGCGGCAGACTCTCGGGCCTCAGTTGGAGTTCCTCCGCTTTCGCCCTCATGCGAGCCGACCGGCTCGATGCCTCGATCGGCCATCTCCTTGGCCACCACCGCTTCCATTTTGACAACTTTCAACTTCAGCCGATCAGCAACCTTGGCGCGCCACATGATGTCAGCTGCATAACAGAAGAATAAATCAGTTAGACTAAAAGGAAAAAGGACAAGGAAAGTGCTTACCCATGCTACTCGGAAGCTTCGTTCGGATTGGGCTCAAGCCGAATATGTACAACACCCCCTCGTGAAGTAGCTTGTTGATGTTGAACCTCTGGCCGGCTAATAGATTGGCCGCATGAAGATAATCTGGCTGGCTCTTGTATCTACCGAGGTCCGGCGGGCTCGGCACAGTAGTCTGCCATTGGGTGCGAAAGGATGGCAGTTCGGGAAAGCGAAGGTAAAAATAACTTTCCTTCCAGTGCTTGTTCGAGGTCGGCATCTTATCGAAGAATACGAGGCCGATCCGCGATTGGAAGAGGAAAGTACCCCACTCGGACTGTTTGGGATAGTAGAAGTAATGGAAAATTCTGGGGACTAAGGGAATGTCGTGCAGCTTGAAAAGGATTACTACGCCGTACAGCAACCTAAAAGAGTTGGGGACAAGTTGGTCGAGCGGGATGCGGAAATAATTACAAATCTCACGGATAAAAGGATGTAGAGGGAAACGCAGACCGGCCACAAATTGGTCACGAAAGAAGCAAACGGTGTCGGTCAGCGGATTGTGGGGTTGATTGGAAGAGGTGGCCAAAGCTAGTCTATGGTTAGGAGGAAGTTCAAATTCGTTAAGGAAGCGTCCCGCGTCAGTCTCGTCAAACCGGCTTACCATGGTCATATACCATAGGCCAGGAGAGGGATCAGAAGGCTGCGAGCTGCTAGCCATCGTCGGAACAGTACCAAGGAATAAAGGACCGAGGAAGGAAGAATGAAAGGGTTGGCGGAGGAGATCGAAACTATATTGACCGGATGCAAAGACCACCAGAAGGGAGAAAACGGAAGAAAGTAGAAAGGGGAGAAGGCTTACTGGGAACAAAGCGTGGAGGAGGAGGTCGAAAGTTCATCGGAGCACCGAGACAAGCGAGCATCGGGAAGTTGGGCACGAGAGGAAGCACCAAAGGCACGAAGGCAGGAACGATGGAAGGGAAATCTGCGTCGGCGCTTCATAAACCCCGGGCTCGGTCCACCACAGCCGTCCGATCCAGGTCATCGAAACAAATGTTAGCATCGGACCGTCAGATTTGAACCGACGCCTGTCCAATCGAAGTTGATGCCCTCGCCGTACAATGACAGCAGACTTGCCAAGTGGCGATCAACGATTGGGCGACATTTAATGAGCGCCATTACTCGCGCGTGGGCAGCTTAATGAGAATTAGCACGAATTCCGTGGAGACTCGACGACTCCGACCGCCCCCAAAATAGTAGCGCAACAAACAGCGAATGGAAACTAAAACCACAAGGCATAGTCATCGCTTCGCCGGTCGGCCAAGCGAAGATATACTTCCAGGAGTGGCAAAGCGGTGTTGCTCCAGTCGACCGGGTGTCCAATCAATCAGACTCAGTGCCTCCTTCGATTAGACTTGAGGGGGAGGCATGTGATCCGGTGAAAAGGACGGGGGACCCTCGTTGGCGGAAAGTCAACGACACGTGGAGGTCAAAGGTCAGGAGATGCAACCTTGAGACCTGACTGGACTGAGAGGGCCGACCGGCATCGATCGACCGTAATGAGATGGTCAATCGGTGGGAATCCCCCGAGCTAAATGAAAGACAACCCGACTAGGGATCGGGTTTCCGATGCTCAAGGTAGAAAGGTTTCAGGGCCAAACGGGATGTCCGTTCGACCGGGGCAAAAGGCAACAAAGACAGTCAGGAGCAATCTCATCCGAGCATACGACCGAGGCAGGAGTGATATGCCCGCCGAGCGGCCAAACCGCTCGGCCCGGAACAGGCAAGAAGCGCCAGAGGACAAAGGAGACAGGGGATAACATCATCCTCGAGACGTCTGCCGCTGACAAACAGCAGAATTTGCGGCCGAGCCGTACATAGGATCATACGGTGGAAGCTTCCACCGTCACATCCGGGATATGCTCGGACGATTGCGGAATGGCGCCAGAGGTACTTTTCTGACAGAGGATCATTAAGGTATGTTTGGGGAAGCGTGCACGCATAGAGAAGCGTGCCCACGCCTCCCTGGGGTCTTATATAAGGACCCCAAACGTCGACAAAGGTATGCGAAAATCTTTACTGTAGCCACAGTTACGCTACCTCTCTCGTTGTCTGACTTGAGCGTCGGAGGGCCATCGCCGGGAAACCCCTCCAGGCTCGGCTTCTTTGCAGGTTCACCGGAGATCTATATCAACCGTCGGAGATAGCGGAGCGTGCCACGTCCCCAGCGTCCGTCGACTCAGCGCTCGGACAGGATCAAATTGTGATCCGGTGATAAGGACGGGGGACCCTCGTTGGCGGAAAGTCAATGACACGTGGAGGTCAAAGGTCAGGAGATGCAACCCTGAGACCCGACCGGACTGAGACGGCCGACCGGCATCGACCGACTGTAATGAGATGGTCGACCGGCGGGAATCCCCTGAGCCAAATGAAAAACAACCCGACTAGGGATCGGATTTCCGATGCTCAAGGTAGAAAGGTTTCAGGGCCAAACGGGATATCCGTTCGGCCGGGGCATAAGGCAACAAAGACAGTCAGGAGCAATCTCATCCGAGCATACGACCGAGGCAGGAGTGATATGCCCGCCGAGCGGCCGAATCGCTCGTCCCGGAACAGACAAGAAGCGCCAGAGGACAAAGGAGACAGGGGATAACATCATCCTCGAGACGTCTGCCGCTGATAAACAGCAGAGTTGGCGGCCGAGCCATACACAGGATCATACGGTGGAAGCTTCCACCGTCACATCCGGGATATGCTCGGACGATTGCGGAATGGCGCCAGAGGTACTTTTCTGACAGGGGCTCGTTAAGGTATGTTTGGGGAAGCGTGCACACATAGAGAAGCGTGCCCATGCCTCCCCGGGGTCTTATATAAGGACCCCAGACGTCGACAAAGGTATGCGAAAATCTTTACTGTAGCCACAGTTATGCTGCCTCTCTCGTTGCCTGACTTGAGCGTCGGAGGGCCATCGCCGGGAAACCCCTCCCGGCTCGGCTTCTTGTGATCTACCGATGCGCCCTAGTGACAGGGGTTAACTGTAACAGGATTTTATAGGGATTTTCTTTATTTGACACCTAAGATTAGATACTTCAGCTTCCCGCGAATGCATGTTGATGGACAATGAGTAAAGGATAGGATGTGATACATCAACACCACCACAATGAAACTGAACTCCTAGGACTCTTCATAAAGCAAGTCTATTACTTCCTCTTTGCTAGTTCTCGTTTCCGTTTACAAACTCCTTTTCTTTAGATAACTTACAACCATCGGTATTTTAGCTAATCCTAAGTGAGCCATCGCTAGTGCTTATAACCAGTTCTCGCGGGATCGATAATCTTTATTACTGACGACGAATCCGTGCACTTGAGATTCGTAACAAGTTTTTGGCGCCGTTGCCAGGGACTGCGTCTATAACATTAGTGATAATCATATTAGATTAGACTAGACTTAATTTTTCCTTTATTTTTCCTTTTTCTAACATTCTTCATTTTAGAGATAAATAATTCTATTTTTGTTTTTCTTTATTTTCTACATTTTATTCCATATCTTGTTTTTGCATACGTAGAGCTAATCTTTCAGGACAACTTCTACCGTTCGATCCAGAGATTGATAGGACTTTTCTGAGAAGAAGAAACCTACTGAAAGCATTTCAGGCAGCACAAGAATCTTCAGAGATGACTGACAAACTATTGAAGGATTATGCAACACCTTATACACGAGGGGTTTGGTCTAGCATCACTCGGCCGCTAATCGAAGCCAACAATTTTGAAATCAAGCCTATAGTGATCCACATGGTTCAGTAGAATCAATTCGGAGGAGGACCACACGATGATCCAAATCATCACTTAGAGCTTTTCTACGAGATATGAGGTACTATGAAAGTGAATGGAGTCCCTCCAGAATCAGTGAGATTGATTCTTTTCGGATTTTCTCTGAAAGACAAAGCCAAGCAGTGGTTGAATTCCCTTCCAACAAACAGCATATCATCTTGGGAGTAGTGTGAGTAGAAATTTCTGGACAAGTTCTACCCACCGAGCAAAATTGTCGACATAAGGAACTTGATTGCTAGCTTTAAACAGATAGACTCAGAATCATTATTTGAAGCCTAGGACAGATTCAAAAGTATGCTGAGGCAGTGCCTCCATCATGGCCTTGAGAAATGGTTGGTTCTACACACCTTCTACAATGGAATCAACTATCAGACGAAGGTATCCCTCAACTCTGTAGCAGGAGAAGAACTAATGAACAAGAGTCATGATGAAGCAGAAGAGATCATAGAGAATGTGACACAGAACCACCATCAGTGGGCAATTAAAAGATCTGGTGGTTCTTTCTCAGGGAATCCAATAAAGGCATCAGGAAAATTTGACATAGATGCAGTCACACTCATGTCTGCAAAACTGGAAGCTCTGACTAAGAGGTTTGAGGCCATGGGGAACAACAACAACACGACCAATGCAATAGTTTATGTTTGCGAAACTTGCGGAAGTATGGATCATGCTCAAGATACTTGCCCCCTAGGGTTGATACAAGCACAGATAAACCAACTTGAGCAGTGCGATGCGATAGTCAGCTACAACCAAATGCAAAACAATCCATATTCCAACACATACAACCCAGGATGGAGGAATCACTCGAATTTCTCATACCGGAACAATCAGGACCAAGGGCCAGCAAAACAAAGCTATCAACCTGGACAACAGAGCTACTCACCTGGACAACAGACTTATCAACAACAACAACCTTCACAATTATCCAGAATTGAAAAGATGCTAGAGGAAGCTCTCAGAGCAAAAAGAGATGAAGAATGAGATTAAGCTGTTAACTCAAAGAATGGAAAATTCTGAGAAACACCAAAAGATGCAAGACAGCCAGATAGCTCAGATAGTCCAGTCCTTCTCAAGAGTACAGGGAACATTTCCAGGAAAGCCAGATATAAATCCAGTGGAACACTGCAACCGCATTGAGCTGAGGAGCGGACGAACTGTGGGAGACCCCCAAATCACTACTCAGAAAGGACCTGACTCAGAGGAAGAGCCCTCTCCCCTAATGCCCAATCAGATCCAGAGCAGGGATGGAGAAGAGGTCACCAAGAAAGTTAAAGGAACTCTTAAAATTCCCCCACAAAGTCAGACGATTCCTTTCCCTCAGAAACTGATAACATTCCAAAAGGATGAAGAGTTCAACCGATTCCTGAAGAAGATTAAGGAAATTTGCGTAGAAATACCACTGATAGATGCACTACACCAAATACCGAAATTCATAAAATTTTTAATGAGAATCTTATCTAACAGAAGGAAAAAGGGCGACTTCGAGACCATAGCATTAACAGAGAATTGCAGCGCTCTACTTATGACAAATATTCCACCGAAACTTCAGGATCCAGGGAGTTTTCCCATACCTTGCAAAATTGGTCCTGAACTCATACAGAAAGGTTTCTGCGACTTGGGAGCCAGCGTTAGCCTACTCCTGTACTCCTTATGTAAGAAGCTAGGACTCCAGAACATTAAACTGACTACTATAGCACTGCAATTAGCTGACCATTCATGTAGATACCCAATGGAAATAGTGAAAGACGTGCCAGTAGAAGTAGGTGGATGCATCATTCTCATGGATTTCATTGTCCTGGATATGAAGGAGGATCCCAAGATACCGATCATCCTTGGAAGATCATTCCTTGCCACAGCTGGAGCCCTCATTGATGTGAAAAGTCACAAGTTATCATTGGAGGTCGGCAAAGAAAGGATTGAATTTGATCTATCTGATTCTTTTGTCAGCAACCCCTTTTCTCAGAGAAATTCTAGCAAGATGAGCGTACACAAAGTCAAGGAGTGCAGTTTCCAAGAGAAGTCCCCTCCAGCGAGCGATAAAAAGTACATTTGTCCTGCACGTACGAAACTAAAGATGCAGACTGGAGCATTGACCCTAGGAGGAGAGTCGTGCTTCCACGGGTTTAGTCCACACTAGCTAAAATGGGGTCGAGCTAAACACCTAAAACAAGCGCTTCTTGGGAGGCAACCCAAGGGTTTTTTCATTCTAGTTCGTTGTTCTAGTTCTAGTAAGTTTAGTCGAGTACTTTTATTATTTCTTTATTTTTGGGTATTCATTTTCAGGATGTGCAGAGCCTCCACGAGCTGGCCATGAGCGTTTCATGGGTGTGGAGGCGTCAGGGGAACCAAAATGGAAAAAGGCGAGTCTCCATGCGCTTAAAGGAGTTGGTCGTGTAACCCCACACGGTCGTGCGAAGTCGACAGAGGAACGAAGGCCACAGGCCATGCAACCTTGCACGACCATGTGGCCTATATAGAGAAGAGAAGAACACGGGCTGTTCCAATCAGCACGGTCATGCGAGACCGCCAGGGAGGGAGAAGACTCAGGTCGTGCCAATTGGCACAGTCGTGCGACATATGTAGAGAAGAAGGAGGAACTGGCCGTGCTGATTGACACGGCCGTGTGACTTTGGCCGAAGGGAGGAAAGAGGAGGTCGTGCCAATCGGCATGGCCATGCAGAACCACACCTAACCCGGTCGTTTCTATAAGACACGGGCGTGCCCCTACCCGTGTGCGCCGCCTACTCCTCCAAAAGCCCTAATTTCCATCTTCTTCTGTCCCAAAAAGTCTTCTCCTCCCCACTACACCTCATTAAACCCTAATTCCCACCTCTAGAGTTCATTTTTCCTTAGATCTAACACTTCTTCAAGCCACAAATCCGAAAAGAGAGAAGCAACTCCCCTATTTTCCTTCCTTCTCCTCCTCTCCCATCCTCAAGACCCATCTCCACAAGAAATTCCTCAAAACCTTGCACACCATGTCATAAATCTTGAAGAGACTTCGTTGAGGAAGCAGTGGATCTGGAGAAGGAGATGCGATGGGAGGTGACAAAGGGAAAGGGAAGTCTTCTTCTTCAAAAGGCAAAGGAAAAAGGGTGGCACGCGACGAAGGTAACGAAAATGAGTTCAATATTAATTTTAGAAATCATGAACAAAAATCTAGATATGATATCCTTGTGGCTAGAAATATTATATGCACTAAGTATATGGATCCCATTACTATGGATATGCTAGGAATTAGGGATGATGTAGATTGGATGATTAGTTCTTTAGATTGGAATGATATTATGTACGCTCATGCACCGACTTACCCCTACCTAGTCCTTGAATTTTTGAGTTCGATTGATGTTAAATTTTCTTCTGAGGATGACTACGTAGGGGCCATAACTTTTAAGATGATGAATAAAGAAGTTCGGTGGACTTTTAGTGATTTTAATAATTATTTTGGTTTACCCATTGGTGGTGCCCATGGATTTGATGATGAAATTAGATGGAATGAATTTTGGGCATCAATAACCAGATCAAAAGACCCTTATGAACCCTCTAGAGCCAAGGCATCCCGCATGCAAAACCCGACCTTTAAATACCTTCATCGAGTGATGAACAAAATGATCTTTGGTTGAGGAGAGAGTGATGGGGTGGTTAGAAAGGTAGAACTCTATTCTATTTGGGCGATGTTGAATAAAGTAGATTTTGATTCCAGATTCCATTTTTTGTAAACTTTGTTGAGGGCAGCTAAGGCATCTTCAGGGATGATAGTGTTTGGTGGATTGATCACCCAAATAGCATTCAATCTGAGTTGTGAGCTTGATGTATTAGAGGTGATTCATGGTAATGACAAGATCGATATCGATTCTTGTCTTGCTATGAAGATGATTTGTCGGGATGAGAATGAGTTTTCCTTCCCTAGGAACAATGGTTTTCCATTACCCCTTCCTTGCCCCAAGCGCACTTCAGTTCGTAACCCCGTGAACTGGGTGATTACTGATTTACACCCCGAGACTATACCCTCCATTATAGAAGAAACTGAATACCACCAAGAGCCCTCGTCATTAGGATTCTCGCACCTTTCCGGACATCCGGAACCTCCTAGGCACTCTTTTGCCTATGGTACGGGCCCCTCTAGATTTGATTTTTCTGACTTCCGTGCCTCTTTAGACTCCCTTCATGAGAAGAAAAATAACCAACAACGATTGTTGGAGGGTCATTTCAAGTTATCTGACGATCAGTTTAGGAAAGTACAGGATCATTTTCAGTTCACTAGGGACTTCCATAGTCAGATGACAGGGTTCGTTCAGGACTATGAGGTTGACCAGGAAATAATGAGAAATTTTATGAATGATATGGATATCACTAAACAACAAGTAGATGCCCTTTATCAATATCATCAACACCTTGGTCATCTTCCTGGTATGCCTAGATTTCCCTTAGCACATATCGGGGTCCCCCTTATCCCCCACCCTGCCACCGTATTGATTTTATCGGGACGATGACACGTCTAAGTTTGGGGGGGGGGTGTTGTGTCTGTCTGCACAACCTGAGTCGAGTCAAGTTTTCTTTTCTTTCTGCATTTTATTTTGTTTTACATATTTTATTAGTCTGTTTTATTTATTCACATTTTACTAGTTTCATATTTCTATTTGCATTTCATTTACACTTTGCTTTGTTTATTCGCATTTTATGAGTTTCATATTTCTAGTTTTGAGGCATATTTGAGAACATCAAACCTTCTACTTTTTTTATTACTTGTCCGACAGCAAAATGACTAGCATCTTCTTAGTTCATGTGTTGTCAAGATTAGTGTTAGTATGTTTGGTGTATCTCCTTTCTCTATCTTTAGTAGCATGAATTAAGCTAAGTATTGTATGGAGTTTGGTATAAGTTTTGACCTAAACTTAAAGATCTTATTTTCACTACACTTAAGTACTTAAGCTTGAATAGTAGAAATATTTTTGGAATAGTTATGATTCATCCAAATTGTTTAGTACTTTTGTTCCCATGGTGATTTCTTATTTACATTTTGGTTACTGGATAACTTTGGATCATGGAAGCTCATTTGGAAAAATCTAAATCCCAAATTAGTGCTACCTCTATAGCACCAATATATATATATATATATATATATATATATGAATAAGGGATAAAAAAATAGTTGTTGTGAGTGGAAACTAACAATTCACCCCTTTGAGATCGAGTTAGGTTACTGGGGAAATGAATGTTATGTTTCTCTTGATTCCGAGTAGTATCCTTTGAGACCTTGTGTAATTTAAGGAAAACAAACCAAGTATGTGGCAGGTAAGTGTTTATCACCGGAAACATTAGGAACTCAATTGTATGATGACTTAACTAGGACAGAGAATTGAAACTTGAAGAGTTTGAGCTACTTATTGCACCGAGCACAAAGAACTTATGCTTAGGCCATACTTAGGTAATTCCACAATCATGCTTATCAATGAAACTAGTTGATAGAGTTAGGCGAATGCACTAGGGATTATGAAACGCGGTCATGCACTCATAAACATAGTTTGTAGCATTTTGCTTGAGGACAAGCAAAGGTTCAAGTCTGGGGGTGTGATGTGCGTAAATATTATGATAGTTTATGCATGTTTTTAATGCAAATTCACTTACTTTATACGTATATATTCTCTGTATGATCGCCTCTTTTATCATGTACTCATCATATATACTCTTTTGTTCAGATATCTGCTCTTTGTTTGGTTTTGCATTGACATAGATAAATTTCGGAGCAAAAACAGCGATTGTCGACGCACTAGAACAAGTCAGAAAACATGGTCGTGCAACCTCGCACGAATGTGTGGCCAAATAGGAGAAGAAAAGTGCACTACCATGCAACCTTGCACGGTCGTGCGTCCAACCCAGAGGTAGATCAATACATGGTCATGCATACTTGCATGGTTGTGCCCCCCATGACCGAAGCCAAGCAGTACACGATCGTGCAATCCTGCACGATCGTGTCCCCAGAGCCGAGCCCCAGGTTCACACAGCCGTGCCAATTGGTACAGCCGTGCAGCTCAGCCAAAGACAAGAAAGGGCATGGTCGTGCCATCCTTACACGGTCGTGCCACCGCAGCCGCGCCCTAGCCTATAAAAGGGTTTTAACCCTTTTCCTCAGGGGGAGAACCGGGGGGAAGCGAGCCGTCAGGGAGAGAATCGACTTGGTGCCATTCTACGCCATCTAGGACCTCCGTCCAGCGATCTTTCATCACCACATCAACTCCAGAAGCAAAGGATTGGATCTGAAGATCACACGTCGTCGTTGGACAAGCATCTTTTCTCTTTCTCTCTTCTTGTTTGAGAATTGTATGCTTAACATTATGTCTTCGGGTTTCTCTCCGGCGTCTATGGAGTAGATTCTTTATTCTAGGATGAGGGAGTAGTTGTGGATTGGTTTGATGTAGACTCATACTTTTACCTCTATTTCATTGGATGATTTCGCTTGCTTTGTTTCGACTACTCGATCTCTATATTGTGTTAATTGATTGTATAGGAATTACCTATCTTGTAGAGAGAATATCCTAGATCGTACACCCGAGGGGCCCTAGTGACAGGGGTAACCCATTCATGGACATCTAGGGTACTTCCTTAAAAGGAGAGACAACTCCTCTACAAGGAAGTAAGAGACCATACTAAGCTCCTTATCTCTATCCTTAGTGACACCAATTAGAATAGTGTTCTTGTGATCTACTGAGGTGCCCTAGTGACAGGGGTTAACCGTAACAGAATTTCATAGGGATCTTCTTTATTTGACACCTAAGATTAGATACTCCAACTTCCGGCGAATGCATGTTGATGGACAATGAGTAAAGGATAGGATGTGATACATCAATATCACCATAATGAAACCGAACTCCTAAGACTCTTCATAATCCAAGTCTATTACTTCCTCTTTGCTAGTTCTCGTTTCTGTTTCCAAACCCCTTTTCTTTAGATAACTTATACCCATCAGTAGTTTAGCTAATCCTAAGTGAGTCATCGCTAGTGTTTATAACCAGTCCTCGTGGGATCGATAATCTTTATTACTGACGACAATTCCGTGCACTTGTGGATCGTAACATTTGTCTAGAATTTTGAATCAACATAAGATATTGACTCACAAGAACTTAATAACCGCTACTCAATGATTCTAACCAAAACCTCTACCTCTTCCTATTTAGAAAAATAATCTAATGTCATGCATATAACCTTCCTCTAAGTAGGGTTTGTCGGGAAGGGGGATATAATGTCCATTCTACACTAATCAAAGGGGCAAGAAACCAAGGATGTTTTCAAGGGCTTGATCGGTCGGTGGGGAATGTTTTTGTAACGTCCGACCTTCTGACCTTACCTTACAAGGAAGACGTTACTCTTTCTCTTCTAATATTTTATTTTTTCTTATTATCTACTGCTCAGTTCAGAGATCTACTCTGAACTTGTTTCGACTGATAGGACATGATTTGGAGTCAAACGGAGTTGGGAGGGAGCCTTGAGCTTCTAGTGAGTCTGGGCCGTGTGGCTTTGACCGGCCATGTAGCCCTACCATGAAGGAGCAACGCAAGGTCGTGTGGTGATGATCGGTCGTGTGGCCTTACCCGAGAAGGAACATGACATGGCCGTGTGGTGATGACCAACCATGTAGCCTTACCCGAGAAGGAACATGGCATGGTCGTGTGGTGATAACTGGCCATGTAGCCTTACCCGAGAAGGAACATGACATGGTCGTGTGGTGATGACCGGCTGTGTAGCCTTACTGAGGCCAAAATTTGGCACGACCGTGTAAGGCTTTCCCTGCTGGCGCAGGGCACGGTCGTGTGACGATCACACGACCGTGTCACTTTGGCCGAGAGGAAGGGATCCGAAGCTGTGTGAACCCACACGACCATGTCACCTTGGCCGAGAGGAAGGGGTCTGAGGTCGTGTGAACCCACACGACAGTGTCATAGGCCGTGTGGGGGTCACACCCTGCTCTACTAAAGGGGTTGTTCTCCCCTTGGTACTCATCCTTGGGTTAGGGTTCTCCTCCATTGCTTGAAGAGGGGTCCTCCCCTTTTGGGGAGACCCTAGACCTTCCCTCTTTGCCAATCTAATTACTGCCACACTGATAAATTCATCATAAAGTATTAGATAAGAAAATACATCAGCACCAAGATCTAACACCTTCTATGGAATAGGAAGTTCCAAGATCTTCTTCCACTGTTCCGTCACACACACACACAAAACACCGCTCCTGCTGCCTCCTCTAACTCGAGTTTTCCTTTACCTTTATTTGCACTATAAAGAAATGCAAATCTATAAGCGGATGCTTAGTAAGTACCATCTACTCACAAAACAAGCATTAGAAAAGGAACATGCTTTTCAAAACTACTTGGGGAAAACACAAAACTTGCACTTGACAGTAATTCACGCTAAAACTCATAATTCGGAAATATGTACATGGCATGCATTTTTAAATAGGTTTGTCATGTAAAACATCAACTTAAAATCATGCTAGTAATGTAAACATGTAATGGAAACATAAGTCTTGCCATACTATAGAATTCATCAATGCTACACTTTATAATTTCAGTTCTCAAAATTAGGAAGGCTTCCACTAAGACAAACAACGAGTTTTGAAAACTTTATATTACATAACTAGTGAAAATAATAATAAACTTGCTTGGGCCCGACATTATACCACTTTGCACGCATCCTTAATAAGATCTGATGTAGCTAATCCCGAACCTATTAAGGTACTATTAGGTGATCTAGGGCCTAGGGGCGATCTAGGAGCCCACCCTGGACCTTGTGTCCAGTACATGCCACTTTAAAGTAAAATACTTTCTTTTAAACATTGCTTTTTTATGTTTGCACTTACTTGTCATTTAAACAAACACCTTATATACGCTTAATCCCCCACAATTATAGGGGAGCACTTTAGGGTACTTGAATATGTTTCTTAGCCTCAAAACTAAATGGAAAGCAAATCAAGATACTCCAAACATGCTCTTAATCCCAAAACATTGGAGGGTCTCTTACAATCATAACATGTATCTTCTTTAACATGCATAAAACATATCAGAATATGTATCTTCTTTAACATACATAAAACATATCACAACATGCATCATCGAAGCAACTCATACTGCAGGTGAGTAGTACTTACATTCTTTCACTATATCTTACTATTATAGGGTGTAGGAAAGACAATCCTCTCTTGTATGCCTTAATCTCCAAGTCACCCTTCACGTGCGTACTAATCCTTGTGAAACTCTCCTTTTAGATTCTCCTCTTGAAGAACTTAGAAACTTGGAACCCTAAGGTTCTTGGCCGAAAACTAGAAAGAAGGAGAAGAGGAAGTTTCGGCTAGGGAGGAGAAGAGGAAAATGAAAAGTTAGGTTTTGGTCTCTTCCATTCCCTTTTATACTAAGTGGAAGTTGAAGCATCTCTTCACACATAATCTACATATAATGAATAGTTTCTAATTTCCAATGTGATCCTTTACCACCACCCTAATGGATACTTAAATCAATCTTAGATAAATGGTCTAGGGTTCAAATCTTAGCTCAGATCATTTATGTATATATTTTTATTTCTTTTCTCTTCTTCTATTTCTTTTTGCTCTTTTGGAAGAGAGGAAATTTACGGGTGTTACAATCTTAATGTTTCTGGTAGGAAACGCAAGTAGCCACCAACTGAGCGGCATCAGCCTACAGAGTGGACCAGAAGTACCTGACCAACAATATATTCCAAGTTAGTGTTCATCCTCTTACAGGGTTACCGCAACATCTTTAATGAATTTCTTGTAAAATATAATTGGCATTGTCTGGTCTGATACATTTGAACAATGGGCAAGAGAAAGCTCACTTATAGATATGATCCCCTATTAGGGTGAAGTTGTTGACCCTCCTCTTGACATATCAAGCTTCTTCCACGCTAAGGTTCTGTGCTGAAGATAAGAAATCAGTGGAGCTTCCCAATCGATCGACTCCTCTATGTTTGCCTATAAATCGATTTGGGCTATCAGTAGGGTTTGTGCTACTGACTTATCTAATACCCAGGTGGATAAGGAACTAGCTATTTTTACTAATTCGTCCGCTTTTTGATTATCCGCTCGAGCTATTTTGTCTAGAGTAACCTTCAGGAAACCAACTTTTAGCTTCTCGTATGCTTCTATGTATGCTTGGAGTCGGATATTATTAACTTCAAAATTTGTGGCCAATTGTTAATCCGCTAGTTGTGAATCTGATTGAATGGTCACTTGGGTTGCTCCCAAATGTTTTTCTGCTTGGAGCTCAGCTAGTAGAGCTTCATACTTGGCTTCATTATTGGATTCTTTTAAATTAAGCAGAATGGACAATTGCATCACATTTTCTTGGGGAGATATTAATAAAACTCTCACTCTATTGCCCTACTGAGTGGAGGATCCATCTATGCATATTCTCCAAGTACCCTCCGATTTTGGATTGTGCACTTCAGTTAAGAAATTAGTCAAGGATTGGGCTTTGATAGCCATGCAGGGCTAATACTGTATGTCATATTTACTTAGTTTTGTGGTATATTTGATCAGTCTCCTTGAGGCTCTGGATTTATCATCACTCTGCTCAAGGTATTGTTAGTGAGGACTCTGATAGGGTGGGAATAAAATATGATCACAAGCAGCTAGCAGTCAAAACTAGCCCAAACGGTAGTTTCTCAAGAGTAGTGTACCAGCATTTAGTACCCTTTAATAGATGACTCAGCAAATAAATAGGTCACTATACATTGTTATCTTTCTTGACCACCATGGATCCCTGATAACTCATTTATTTAACATATCTTTTTGGTTGATAATGGGTGATTTTGAGCTATTTCATTTGCTAATTGACACTTTTAAGATTGTTTACAAATTGAGAATCATTTTGAGCTTAAGTATATTTTTTCTCAAAATTCATGATATATTCTTCTCAATTTGAATTTAGTCTTATAGGATATTTAAATTGATACATGACTCAAATGAAGTCAAGTCAACTCAAGAGGAAGCAAACTAATTCAAGGGGAGGCTTGGTTCATTCAACCAAGTGAAGAAGCCCAAACCCTACTTGGGTTCAATTCGATTCCGATCCATCTCAAGGAGTAAATCCATTGAGCTCAACCCAAGTCTAATCTCCTACCAAATGTCCCAAAAATCCCACTTGAACCCAACCCAAGTCCACTGTGCTGGACTGAACTAACACTAGGTATTTAACCCAGGTTTTGGCATGGTGATCAGTGGCTTGTGCTACTATTCACCGTGTTGTCTTCTTCGCATGATCGCACGGCCCCATCCCCTCTTCGAGATCTACATCTCTGCACGTCTTCATCAACGTCAAGGTCTTCAGCCACCGACGACCAGCTTTCGATCAATAAGAACCACCATTGAGAGGTTTCCCGACGGTAATTTCGTTTTCGCGATTCTCTATTTCTGCCACTAATTAGAGGCGTTCCTCCAATTTAGTGGTTCATCTTTACATCAGAAACATGGGCGACATTCCTCCAATGTAGCTAAGTGTCCTCCGATGACAATCCATTCTCCATGGCCCTCATCAAGGTTCAGCGATTCCGGTTAGCAAAATTCTAGTTTTTTTTTCATTGACAATCTCAATTGATCTTCGCTCACTTCGGAGGTTTCTTGGGAATTCTCAACTCTTCAGGACTAAGCTTGTAGCTGAGTTTCTCTTCTTCTGACACTGCGTGAAGTAGTCATTGTGGTTCCTCAAGGGGAAGAAGTGTTGGAGTGCGATTAGGGATTTAGGATGTTTTTGTTCCTTTAGTTTCTGAATTCGGATTGATGCAATTCTATTCTTCATCTTTCATTCTTGCAATTCAAGCTTTATTTTCAATTTTTGCACACATCAGCACTGCAACTTCAATTCTATTTTCATTCCTTTAGTTTCTGAATTGTAGTTATTGCAATTAAATTCTACAATCTCAATTCATGTACTTATTGGTACAATTTTCACTAATGATCTGACTCATATTTTGATGAATGACAAGGGGATTAAAATTAGAGTGTTTGTGATCTAATTACTTTACCAAGTATGTAGGAGTTTACGGGTCTAAAAGACCTGACACCAGGTTAAAATCTAGTTAGGTCCATGGGACCCGATAGTTGGTGTGAAGTCTAAATAGGTCCATGGGACCTAATATCTAGTGGAAAGTTTGGTTGGATCTGCGAAACCTAATAATCGATCGAAGTCTAGTTGGGTCGTGGACTTGACAATTGGCGGGAAGATCTGGTGGGTCAAAGGCAAGTCAAGTGACTACAGTTGGTAAGTAAGAGATAAGTAACTTGAGGAGAGATCCAGTGAGGACACGTTCTCGATTGAGAGAACTGTAGGTGTCAATCCAACTTAAGTCCATTTGAAAAACCTAAGTTGAGACTTTTACTAGATCCTGGTCTCGAGAAGACAAGATCTAATTACTACTCTTATATAATTATATTGTGCTAACTCTGGTTTGCAGGATAAACATATTTTTATTTGCTTGGACTAACTCTTTTTTGCAGGAAGGAGAAATGTAAGAAAGGGGAGTCCAGGCACCCGAAAGGGATCCGAGTGCCAAGAGTCCCCCTGTGCCCAGACTAGCTCGCTCAGGCGGGTGCCTAGACAGGCACCCGGGCGGTCTGGGTGCTCAAAATTGGTCCAAGGGTCAGGACCAGAAAAGTTATCTAGGAGCTAAGTTGGAGTGTATCGACTAGCCGAGCTCACGTCAACGGTCCAGGCACCTGAAGGGGGTCCAGGTGCTTGGAGGTGGATAACACTTTGTGGATGAAGTTTCGATGAGAGCTCGCCATGTCAGCATGGTCTAGGTGCCCGGAGGGATTCCAGACACCCGGAATAGGCCTATATAAGGGCCTTCGATCAGCAGCTTCAGGATATCATCTGCTACAACTTTCCTTACTGTGTGCTACTTCAAAAAAACTTTAACAACACTATAACACTCCACCAACAACTAGACTTCAAGCTTTACTTAGTTTTCTTTATTGTTGGTAATCTTTCATATATAGTTCTTGTACTTCATTATTGTATCATTTCAAACTATTAATGGATTATGCAACGAAAGCACTCGACAAGTGTGGGCCTTGGAGTAGGAGTTATCGAAGGTTCTGAACTAAGTAAAAAATTACTTGTGTTAGCGCGCGCTTATTTTCTTCCTAGTTTCCTTTTTTTTATTCCACTGCGTAATTCATTTTAACTCTTGATTTTCAAATAACGCTATTCATCCCCCTCTAGTGTATTTACGGTCCTACAATACTTAGTTCTTAGATCTTGTTTTAGATAACTTAGTTTCTTCAATTGAGGGTTCAAGTAATTCAAAAAATTGTTGTAAGTTTCATTAGTGATTTTCGTAATCCAACATTATTTAGTTGGGTGTGGTTCTATCAAGTCATAGTGTGTTTCTTAAGCTCCCATTAACTTTAATTTTGTTAAGAAGTGTTTACATTGGGGTCATTGTTAAGTAGCTTATTAGTGAATTGTTTAAGTAGGTTTCTAAATTGTAGTTGGTAATTTAGTTTCAATAAAGTCTCAAGTAGTTGTTAATTTTTCAAGTAATTGTTAATCTTGCTTAAGCTTAGATTTTGGCTTTGTTGAGTGGATTAGTTTTCTATTAGCTATGATTTAATTACTATTTTAGATTAGATTTATTCACTTGTCATTCCCTTCATTAGGTTGCATTTCATTATGTAATTTAGGATTTAAATTTGAAAACTCAACAACCCCCCATTTGTAAGGAACCCCAAAAATAACTTCAAGTCTAAGGTAAACATCTGATTGTTAGTTCCTTGAGATATTTGATCTTGGAATCTTTATTACAACATCATTGTGTAACTAAAGCGTTCATTGAATATAAATTATTAATTTGAAGTCCACCCGCAGACACTAATAGTGTGTGTTTGTTTTTAGATTGTGCATAGTTTTATCTTTTCTTTGTTTCTATTTTCTTGATTTTATTATCTATTTACTCATGTCTAATCATTGAATTTGTGTATGACCAGGTCTTCAAGTGATAAACTATTTGAGTTTAATCTAGAGATTAAGAGGATTTTTAGAGCTTTAGGGATTCAAAAGAGGACACCAAGAATTTCTGAAAGTAGTCCTCAAGTTTTAGTCACTTAAATGGCAGAGAACAACCTGACTATGAAGGAGCTTGCGACTCATGATATGACCTACAAGGATTCTTACATTACTTATCCAGACTTGGTAGTGGATTTTGAGCTCAGATCAGGTTTAATTCATTTACTTCCTAAGTTTCAAGGATTATCAGGAGAAGATCCTAATAGGCATTTGTATGAGTTCCATGTGGTTTGCTTCACCATGAAACCATAAGGCATTTCAGATAAGTATATTAAGTTGAGAGCCTTCCCATTTTCCTTGTTAGGAGTAGTGAAAGAATGGTTATATTATCTTTCAACCGGATTCATTACAAGTTGGATTGATATAAAGAGGTTATTTTTGGAGAAATACTTTCTAGCATCTAGAACTACAACTATAAGGAAGAACATTTATGAAATTCAACAAGTTGTGGGGAAGACTCTTTATGATGATTGGAAAATATTCAAGAAATTATATTCAAGTTGCCCTCAACATCAAATTAGTGGCTAGTTGCTTGTCCAATACTTCTATAAAGGGTTACTCCCTATGAATAAGAGCATGATTGATATAGCAGCTGGAGGAGCTTTGGTTAATAAGACTCCAGAACAAGCTAGAGAGCTCATTGCAAATATGGCAGAAAATTTACAACAATTTCGGAGTAGAGCACTTCCTACAAGAGGTGTTGGAGAAGCTCAGTTGTATCTAATGAGCAAAAGGAGATCAAGAGTTTATTGTTGGAGTTGACATCTTTAGTCAAACAAAAGACATTGAATAGTGCTAGCCAAACTTTAGCTTTTCCAGTTCAAGTGATGAGGGTTTGTGGTATTTGTTCGAGTCAAGTTCACACTTAAGAATTATGTTAAAATCTCCCTCAAGATGAATCTCTGGCAACTATATCAAAACCTCAATTCCAACAAATATATGACCCTAATTCACCCAGTACAATCCGGGTTGGAAGGATCATCCTAATTTGAAGTATGAAAATTCATTCTACTAACAACCACCTCTCAATCAGAATGTACAAAGTTTTTAGCAACCTCATCAGAATGTACAGCAATCTTACAGTCCAAATCAATTCAACAGCAACAATATCAGCCACTTGCTATTCAAAATATTCCAAGTCAATTTCAGCAACAAAATTAGTAATTTCAACTTCCTAACCAATTTCAGTAGTAATCATATGCTCCATTCCAACAACAATTCCAGCCACAATATCAGTAAACCAACTTTCAACAGTAATTCTAACTTACACAGAATTTCTAAAACTTTCAGCAACCTTATTCTTCATTTTCTTTTCAACCAAGACCCCATGTGATTCAAAATAGCCACAACAACTCGTATGTGTCAAATTCACAGCAACAACAACAAAAGATGATGGAATTAATGCAGCAACTTTTAAAGCAGCAACAACATCAGCAAAGGACATATTTAACTCTATAAAACATTGAAAGATAAATTGGCTAGCTACCAACCAACATGAATCAAATGTAAACTCAAGGATCGAGTCAATTACCTTCACAAACAACTCTAAATCCTAAAGGGAATGTTAGTGCATTGACTCTTCAAAGTGGAAGAACTACAACTGCACCAGTGAGGAAAATTCTAGCAGAATCATGTGAGCAAAACCAACAACTAAATTAGAGATCAACCTTAGCAAAGATTCAAGGAAGTCCAGAAACTTCAACAAGGTCATTTCTAGCTTAAACAAATTTTAATACACCAGCATCAATAGGGTCTGCACTTTCACTAGATTTTGCTCAGGAAACTAGCATGAGTCAAGTTCAAATTGATCAAGTAATTCCAACTCAAGAACCAGTTCCATAGATCCCTACAAATTCAATTCTAGAATTAATTCCAGCAGCACTAAATCAACATTTGGCTCCATTCTCAGCTTCTAAACCAACTCAACAAAATATCCAGCAAGTACCCATTTCGGTTCTAGATTTAACTTAAACAGTTTTATCCCATTTCAAGTAACTTCATCAAATTCACCTTTAATTGCAATTGAAGATTTGAAGAATCCAAAGTTCACATTCCATTACTTTTTCCTCAAAGAAAAATTCAACAAAGAAAGAATGTAGAGGAAGAGAAATCTAGAGAGTTTCAAGACCTTGTGAATTTATTTAGGAAAGTGGAGGTGAGTGTGCCTTTGTTGACTATGATCAAGAAAATTCTAAAATATACCAAGTTTCTCAAGGATCTATGTGTGCACAAAAATAAATTGAAGGGGAGTGAATTGATTAGCATGGGAAAGAATATTTCAACACTTATTCAATCAGTTTCTCAAAAATATGAAGATCCTGGAGTTTTTATCGTCCCTTGTGTAATTGGAAGTTGCGTTTTTGAAGATGCTGTGTTGGATTTGGGAGTATCTATTAATGCAATGCCAAAATCAGTCTTTCAGATACTTGGAATTGGTCCTCTACAGCCTACAGCAGTTGGTATTCAGTTAGCTAACCGTAGCCAAGCTCATCTAGCTAGAATGATTGAAGATGTGTTGGTGAAGGTGAGAGAGTTTATTCTTCCTGTAGATATTTATATCATGGATATGGTGGGGGATTTACTAGCAAATAAGTCTCCACTCATTCTTAGTAGACCATTCTTGAAGACTGCAAGAACAAAGATCGATGTACATGCAGGGACACTATCGATGGAGATAGTAGATACAGTGGTTCAATTTAGTCTTTTTGATGCTATGAAGCACCCATCGGTGGATCACTATATTTTTAGTACTGATATACCAGATGAGCTGATTAGCATGAATTTATTTTTAAAGTTTGTTTCATAGTTGGATATTTCTAATATTGATGAGTTTGGATATGATTCTGAGGATTCTAATGATGTTGATGGTGATTTTAGAGTAGATAAGTTGAGACCTATGTGTGGTCCATTTTCATTTAAGGGAGAATATGTCAGTGAAGGGGATTGTATAGTGGAAGCAATACCCTAAGAATCACATATGTTGATTGAAGTATCACCTGAGTCAAGAAAAGGTGAATATGTAAGTGTAAAGAATTGCACAATGGGAGCAATACCCCAAGAATCACTACTCTCAGTTATTGAGTCACAACAGCCATAATTGAAACCCTTACCTAAGCACCTCAAGTATGCATATTTGGGAGAGGGTCAGTAACTACTTGTTATTATAGCCCAGAATTTGAAGTCAGATCGAGAGGAGAGATTATTGGAAATTCTAAGGCAACATAGAAAGACTATCAGGTGGACACTTGCTGATATACAATGCATTAGCCCTTCTATTTATATGAATAAGATTTATTTGGAGGAGGATGTGAAGCCAGTGAGATAACCACAGAGATGACTCAACCCATTGATTCTTGATGTAGTAAAGAAAGAGGTGACTAGACTTTTACAGGCTGGTATCATCTATCCTATTTCAGATAGTAAGTGGGTGAGTCCAGTTCAAGTGGTCCCAAAGAAATTTGGCATCATAGTGGTGGCAAATGAAGAGAATGAGCTGACTTCCACTAGAGTGCATAATTCATGGAGAGTTTGTGTCGATTATAGGAAGCTTAATCAGGCTAGAAGGAAAGACCACTATCCCTTGTCGTTTATTGATCAGATGTTAGAAAGGCTAGCAGACAAGTCACATTATTGCTTCCTCAATGGTTGCACAGGGTATTTTTAGATATGCATCGCCCCTAAGGATTAGGAGAAGACTACTTTCACTTGCCCCTTCAGGACTTTCGCTTATCATTGTATGCCATTCGGATTATGTAATTCTTTGGGGACCTTTCGGTGATGCATGGTGAGTATTTTTGGTGATTTATTAGAGCATTGCATGGAGGTATTCATGGATGATTTTTTAATTTATGGATCATCTTTTGATGCATGTTTGGATAATTTATTGTGAGTTTTGTGTAGATGTATTGAGATTGATCTGGTTTTGAATTTCAAGAAACGTCATTTTATGGTTGAGCATGACATTATTTTGGGTCATATCATCTCTAGGAAGGGTATTAAAGTAGATCCTGCTAAAATTTGTATTATATCTTCTCTATCTTACCCCGCATGCGTGTAGGAGGTTCGAGCTTTCCTTAGTCATGCAAGTTTCTACATGAGCCTTATTAGAGATTTCACTAAAATCGCCCTTCCACTAACCCATTTACTATAGAAGGATGTGATATTTCATTTTGATCAGAGGTGAAAGGATGCTTTTGATCGACTGAAGGAAGCTCTAGTATTAACACCTATCATCAGGCCTTCAGATTTGACTCTCTCATTTGAGTTAATGTGTGATGCCTCATATTATGCGATGGGAGCTATCTTGGCCCAGAGAGTTGATGGAGCACCACATGTTATCTGCTACGCTTCAAAGACTTTGGATGCTACACAAGCAAACTACACTACAATAGAAAAATAACTTTTATCTATAGTATTTGCCTTGGATAAATTTAGATCATATTTATTGTGTTCTCATGTGATTATTTTTTATGATAATGTAGCATTGAAGTTCCTCTTGAAGAAATTGGATGCTAATCCTAGGTTGATAAGATAGATGCTTTTGCTTCAAGAATTCAACGTGGAGATGTGTGATAGGAGCGGGAAGGAAAACTTAGTGGCAGATCACTTGAGCAGGACTAAGGGGGATGTGGACCACACAACTATTGTTGATGCATTTCCAGATGAGCAGCTTCTACTCATGCATGGTGAGTCACCATGGTATGCAGATCTAGTTAATTTTCTAGTAGCACATGTCTTTCCTACATAATTTACAAAAGCTCAAAAGAACAAATTAAAAAATGATGCAAAGTCTTATGTGTGGGATAACCCTTATTTGTAGAAATTTTATAGTGATCAGATCATTAGGAGAAGCATTCCTGATTATGAGTTTCATTCTTACTCACTTTTTGTCATTCTTTAGAGTATAGTGGTCATTTCAGACCTCAAAGGACTACTAGGAAGGTATTAGAGTGTGGTTTATATTGGCCCACCTTATTTCGTGATACATACATTTTTTTTATAAATCATGTGATAGGTGTTAGCGAATTGGGAACATAGGACCTAGGAATGAAATGCCTCAATAGTTTATATTGTTCTGTGGGATTTTTTATGTATGGGGTATCAATTTTATGGCTCTATTTCCTGTCTCTTTCATATTTCTATACATTTTAGTGATAGTTGCTTATGTTTCCAAATGAGTGGAGGTCATTCCCACCAGGACTGATAACTCTTCAGTTGTTGTTAGTTTTGTCAGGTCACACATATTCTGTAGGTTTGGATTACCCAGGATGATCATTAATGATCAAGGGTCTCACTTTTGTAATAGGTGCATGAAAGCTTTGTTAAAAAAGTACGAGGTGGCGCATAAGATTTCTACTCCCTATCACCCTCAGACGAATGGGTAAGCTGATGTGTCAAATAGAGAGGTCAAATCTATTCTGGAAAAGACAGTGAGACCTGATAGGAAAGATTGGAGTAGAAGGCTTGAAGATGTGTTATGGGTTTACCACACTACTTATAAGACCCCTATAGGAATGTCTCCATACAAGATTGTGTATGGAAAAGCTTGTTATCTACCAATGGAGTTGAGCATAGAGCTTATTGGGCAGTAAAAGCATGCAACTTTGATGCTAGCATAGTTGGGGAGGAAAGGAGATTGCAACTTCAAGAACTTGAGGAAATTATGTTGGAGGCATATGAGAACTCACAGATCTACAAAGAAAAGACCAAGAGCTTCCATGACAAGCACATTGTGGTAAAAGAATTCCAAATTGGTGACAAAGTACTTTTATATAGGTCTCATCTTAAACTGATAAAGAGTAAGTTAAGATCAAGATGGGAGGACCCTTTTGTGTTACTAACATTTTTTTTCTTATGGAGTGATTGAGATACAGAAGGTGTCTACTGGTCGAATTTCCAATGTGAATGGACACTGGCTAAGGAAGTTTCATGAAGGAGTTAATGGACTAGTGGTGGAAGAAGTGGACAGTAATGATGCTCTCTACCCACCTTGAAGGAGAGTTTTTTCCATTTCACACTTACTTTTCATTTGTTGATATCCATACCTTTACTTTGTTGCATGAATAATTCCTTTGTTTACATTTGCAATCTTTTTGCTTTGACATATAATGAATTTAGTTTTTGAAAAGTAAATTCTTCATTATAAATACCATTCTTTTATGCTTGATCAGTTTAGTTTTGCAAATAAATTTTTGATTTTTAGAATAAAATGTAACCCTTGGTATTTCTCTATATCATTTTAGAGAATTTTGGAAGTTGGTTAAATTTGATTGTTAAGTTTAAAATTTGTTGTCATGAATGGAATCTTGGATTGCATGAGGTTACTATTTAGTGATGGATTCTAGATTGATGAATTGAAATGATAATTTCCATACCTAGTGAGGATTAAGCCTTATTTGTGTGTTGCACTTGTGTGATTGTCACTCTAAAACTTGCCTTGATTCTTTCAAATCCACAATTCCATGGATTGAAGCATACTTATGAAGGTGAATCAATTTGTTTTTTTCTAATCTTCCACGCATATTTCTTGCTATAATTCTCGTAAATCATCATATCATTCTAGTTTGCTCTTTCATAACTCTTTTTGGATATGGTTACCTTGATTGTTATATGATAAATGTTTTGGCCGGGACAGACAAAGGTTAAAGTGTGGGGGAGATGCTTAGTGTTTTTAAGGAATTGGATGCATCTTCTACTGGTTGGAAATTCATTTTCAAATTTTTGGTGAATAATTTGAGTGTTGAATTTGAAGTAATAAGGGTCCTTGTTGAGAAAACCCTTTCACGATCCAAGCTTAGACTAGTTGCAAACCAATATGAAGAAGAGTACCAAAATAGAAACGTTATGAGTAGAAGAAGAGTTGTTTGAAAATTCTATTTTTCTTTGTGTTTTTAGAATAATTTGAAGGTCATAAGTGTTATACAATTCGGATTTGATTTTTGGAAGAGCCCATGGAAAAATTTTGAATTTCAAGTTAGCAGGAAATAATTTTACTATTTTAGTGCGGAATTGTGCTCTATCTTTTGTAAGAAAATTCTTAATTAAATAGATCTACACTCTGATTGCTTGAATTGAAATAAAGAAGTTTCAAGTATAGATTTAAGAAATCGGCCTAATTCTAGAAATTTAATGCTCATTGTGGAGTGATGCAATTCTTGTGCCAGATTCTTGATGCTGATTCTGAATAACAGTTATTTGAATTCAGCCACCTATTAATTCAGTGTTAAATGACACTTCCTCATGAGCCTAAAATCTACAAGATTTAAGCTTAAGGTTCCTTGAATTACAGATTTTGAAACTTAAGTCTTAAGTTGCAAAATTAGAGGGAAATAGTTTCAAATTCTAGAAATCCTAAAACTGAAATTTAAATCCATACTGTGTCAACTACCAAAATTGATCTTTCTAATCTAAAACTAATGGAATTCAAGCTTGTATTGATTAAATGCTAAATGAAATGATCTATAGGGATTAAATGTCAAAGCTTGATTAGAGACTTCATTAAGTTTGGCCAGCAAAACATTTGAACCATTTGAAGTTGGAAAGATAGTGTAGAGGTTTTGAAATTCTTTGTATGAAGTGTGTACCAAACTATTTGAAGAAGCACTAAAATCATTGAGAAACTCAAGTGAAGCTCTTGTATTTTCAGTAACAAATGGTATTCTTTTTTTTTCATTTCTTCTACAAACTGAATGGACAAATTTTTCAAGTTCTGAAACTTTGAAAATGCTAGAAACAGAGAGCTGTAATTGCTAAAAATCTGTTACTGAAAAGATGTTGATGGAAATTTAAGTTGTTGTTGTCTAAATCAAAATGAGACCATTTTCCAGCTAACCAAGGAATGAGTTCTAATTGAAAAAGAGGGGAAAAAATGTAAAATTGGCTAGAAGGCATGCATAAATACAAAATTACAGTTGTGATAGAAATGAAATGGAAGTTGAAGTTACTCTCTGTGCAAAAATGGTATCAGTGTGTTGTAAGGATTCTTCTTATTAGAAAGGAATTGAAGGCAAGCTAATTTTAGTTTATGTGAATTGAGAGATCTATTGAGATTTAACCACTCAAGTGCAAGAATTCAAAAATGGGAATGTTGTTTTTATTGGAGAATAAATCTGTTGGTTTCTTAACTATACTAAACATTGGTAGTCATCTTTGAGCTTATCAGGAAACAAGTGCTAAAGGCAAATGAAGAAACAAATTTTAAAAGCAGAAAAGTCAGTAAGATGGAAAATAGAATTCAGTTTTAGAGTTGAAGTAAGTGTGTACTAATCTTTTATCATCAACTCTCAAAGTAGTGAGAAAAAATAGTGAACCTCTTACATTTACAGTGACAAATGGTGTCTCAATTCTTTCTATGCCTTTCTAAATTGCTTTGAACAAAATTTTAAAAGTATCAAATGGTTTAAATGGAAAATTGTGAGTTATTTGAATAGGGTGAATGTAGCTGCTAGAGATCTATTATGGGGAGCGGAATTCGAAATTAAATTGGTGAGCACCATTTCTCTTATGAAGTACTTTAAGATAAAACATTATTTTTGGAGGAATGAAGACAATCACAGCCAATTGATACCCAATTAGTGATGAAGAAAGAAATATGGAAGTCGGCCAATTGAAATAGTTGGTGTGAATCTGTTTGGCAGTGAATTCGTGTGGGTTCTAATTGTAAAACAAAATTATCTTCCAGCTAACCAAAGAGAAGAATTACATGTAGATGAAGAATAGTTATTGAAATTCTAGATTGAAAGCTGAAATATGAAGGAAATTGAAATATACAGAAGATGTTAGAAGCCGAAAACTACTCAAATTTCACAATTCTGTAACAATATGCAAGACTATTTTCTTGATTGGAAATCAATTGTATTCAAGATAGAATTGATTGAGTGTTAAATGAGATGTTACTATAGAACTTAAATGTAAAGCTTGATCATCAAGAAATCAGGGAGATCAAGATTTGGAGTTATATTCAGAAATTACAGATTCACAGAATATGTTTTCTATAAGCTATTACAAAATTCAGAAATGACGATTTTGATTCAATTGTGTCAATTTGAGAAGGATTAGTTGAAAACTAGAAGGGAATACATGTTTATGAGTCACTAATCAAAAGAAACAACTGGAAAAGAATTTGGAAGAAAAGAATTATGATTGAATGAGTGAAGAAATGCAACACTGCGCAATCTATCACTATGTAGAATTCTATGGCAACTTTTAGAGTGATTCTGATCAAAAGTGAAGTGAGTGAAGCTTCATTCAATGAAGTGTTAAATGAAACTTTAACTTGGGCCCAATTCTTCAAGATGCAACTTAAACACTTCACCATTCAAAGTTTCAAAACCTTAAGTGAAAAATCATCTACCCTCTTTGAGTTTATAGAGGTTTATCAAATTGGTATGAACTGAAAAGAAGCTAAAATTTGGAAATAGTTGATGAGCATTGGTAAGTAAATCTAGAATGAAGAGAAAAGAGGGAAGTATAGTCGGAATTCATCTATATAGCATTCTTTTGTATTCATTCCTTCCACTATCATTTGAGTCAATTCTTTTCTTTTCTTTCCTAATACTTATACCTTGATTTCATTTTATGCATGCTTTCTTCATAATTATGTATTCTAATGCATAGGATAGAGGTGAAGAGTAGAAAATAAGCAAGCATAAGTAGTGCATGAAATATAAGTAGCTTGAGTGTGCTCCACATTACATTTGAGATTAGGTTGAGAGCCACATAAACTTACTTGGTAAGATTTAGTTGGTGAAATCATTCTCAGTTTATCCATTATGGATTGAAATCATTAAGTTGTTAACCAAAGCAAGAATTGAAACCATAAATGTTTGAATTATTGGAACTTGATGATCTTAGATAACTTCCTTTCACTATCTTCTAAACATGATTGAGAATTATTAAGGGGTATCATCTTTAGTTAATTCTTTAGTTTTGTTTACTTACACGGGGCATACAAGAATAAGTGTGGGGGATTTGATAATTCATTTATTTGGCATATCTTTTTTAGTTAATAATGGGCGATTTTGAGTTATTTCATTTGCTAATTGACACTTTTAAGATTGTTTACAAATTGAGAATCATTTTGAGCTTAAGTATATTTTTCTCTTAATTCATGATATATTCTTCTCAATTTGAATTTGGTCTTATAGGACATTTTAATTGATACATGACTCAAGTAAAGTCAAGCCAACTCAAGAGGAAGCAAACTAATTCAAGGGGAGGCTTGGTTCATTCAACCAAGTGAAGAAGCCCAAACCCTACTTGGGTTCAATTCGATTCCAATCCATCTCAAGGAATAAACCCACTTGAACCCAACCCAAGTCCACTGTGTTGGACCGAACCAACCTAGGTATTTAACCTAGGTTTTGGGATGGTGAACAGTGGCTTGTGCAATTATTCACCATGTCATCTTCTTTGAACGATCACACAACCCAATCCCCTCTTCCAGATCTGCATCTCAGCATGTCTTGATCGGCGTCGAGGTTTTCAGCCACTGGTGACCAGCTTCCAATCAACAAGAACGACCGGTTAGAGGTTTCCTGACGGTAATTCCATTTCTGCGATTCTCTGTTTCTGCCTTTAATATGGAGGTGTTCCTCTAATTTAGTGGTTCATCTTCACATCGGAAACAGGGGCGGCGTTCCTCCACTGTAACTGAGCATCCTCCGACAACAATCCATTCTCCACGGTCCTCATCAAGGTTCAGCAATTCTCGTTAGCAGAATTCCAATTTTTCATTCATTAACAGTCCCGATTGATCTTCTCACACTTGGGAGGTTTCTTGGGTATTCTTAGCTCTTCAAGATCGAGCTTGTAGCTGAAGTTCTCTTCTTCCAACACTACATGAAGTAGTCATTGTGGTTCCTTGTGTGATGGCTAGAGGAGGAAGTGTTGGAGTGTGATTAGGGATTCAGGATGTTTTTGTTCCTTTAGTTTCTGAATTTGTATTGATGTAATTCTATTCTTTAGCTTTCATTCTTGCAATTAAAGCTTTGTTTTTAGTTTCTGCGCACTTCATTACTCCAACTTCAATTCTATTTTTGTTCCTTTAGTTTCTGAATTATAGTTATTGCAATTAAATTCTGCAATCTCAGTTCATGTACTTAGTTCTTAGATCTTGTTTTGGATAACTTAGTTTCTTCAATTGAGAGTTCAAGTAATTTAGAAAATTATTGTAAGTTTCATTAGTGATTTTTGTAATCCAGCATTATTTAGTTGGGTATGGTTTTGTCAAGTCATAGTGTGTTTCTTAAGCTCTCATTAGCTTTAATTCTGTTAAGAAGTATTTACATTGAGGTCATTGTTAAGTGGATTAGTGAATTGTTTAAGTAGGTTTCTAAATTGTAGTTGGTTATTTAGTTTCAATAAAGTCTCGAGTAGTTGTTAATTTTTCAAGTAATTGTTAATCTTGCTTAAGCTTAGATTTTGGCATTGTTGAGTGGATTAGTTTTCTTTTAGCTAGGATTTAATTATTGTTTTAGATCAGATTTATTCACTTGTCATTCCCTTCATTAGGTTGCATTTCATTATGTAATTTAGGATTTAAATTCAAAAACTCAACAACCCCCATTTGTAAGGAGAAAACTCCAAAAAGAGTTTCAAGTCTAAAGCAAACATCTAATTGTTAGTTCCTTGAGAGATTCAACCCTAGGCTCTTTATTACAATATTATTATGTAGCTAAGGGGTTCATTGAATATAAATTATTAATTTGAAGTCCACTCGTGACACTCAATTTGGACTTATCAATCCCATAGCTTCTTCCATAGCAGACAAGTAAACCCACAATTGCTCTCTAACTTCTGGCTTGGAAAGGGACGGTAGCGCCCCCAAGTATTCTTTGAGCTCTACAAAGGCCTTGTCACAATCTTTGCCCCACTAGAATCTGGTAGCTCAGTGAAGTATTTTAAAGAAAGGGAGCGCCCTATCGAGCGATCGAGAGATGAACTTAGAGAACGCAGTGATTTGGCCTACAAGTCACTTGGCTTCTTTGAGATTTTATGGGGCATTCATATTTCTGAGTACTTGAATTTTTTCTGGGTTAGCTTTGATCCCCTGCTCAATGATCATATACCCTAGGAATCGATCTCCTTTCGCTCCAAACAAGCACTTCTTTGGGTTTAACTTGAGATGATATTTTCGCAGGGTGCTATAAGTTCCTTCTATGTCCAGAATTAGATCTGCTACTTGGGCAGATTTAATCAAGATATCATCTACATATACCTCAATATTCCTTCTGGTTGATGCCAGAAGATTTTATCCATAAGTCTTTAATAGGTTACTCCTATATTCTTTATTCTGAATGACATAATATTATAGTAGAAAGTACCGTCAGAGGTAATGAAACTAGCCTTCTCTTGATCTTCTCGAGTAGCAGGGGGGATTTACTAGTATCCTTAATAAGTATCCAACATACAGATCAACTCACTTCTAGCGGTGGAATCAACCATTTCGTCAATGCACCGGAGTATATAGCAATCTTTGGGGTAGGCCTTGTTAAGATCCCGAAAATCAATGCAGACTCGCTATTTATCATTAGGTTTGCCCACTAGTACTACGTTGATGAGTTAGGCTAGAAACTATACTTCTCGAATGCATCCTACTTCCAACAACTTGTTGACTTTCATTAGGATGATCTTATTCTAGTCTGCCCCGAAGTTCCTTTTTCTCTGCTTGACCAGTCAGACATCTGGAGAAATATGGAGCTTGTGTTCCATTATAGATAGAGCAATACCAATAAGTTTTTGTGGTGACCAAGCGAAAACATCCCTGTTACGGGATAGGCATGCCACCGATTCTTCCTATATTTCCTGGGATAGATCGACTACAATCCACGTAACTCCTTCCAGGGAATCAAGGTGGATTTACACTTCTTCTCGACCCTCAGTCCGCTGGGATATGGCTTCTTGTTTTATGGCATGTACCCCAATTACTTGACTTTTTTGGGCTTTGCATGCTTCCATTTTAACCAGTTCCACATAATGTTTGAGATCGGTGGTCGACTAGAAGAGGGGTTAAATAGACGGTGCCCTCAAGTCAACTTTCTTTCTACAAGATGATTATTGCGTAGAGGAAATACAAATACTAAGACAATGAAAGGAAATAAAATACAACGCTAACACAATTCCTTTTACATGGTTCATAGATTGCTTGCTCCTACTCTACGGCTTGTTCTTGAAGTGGACGAACCCTTAATCCTTTGGTGGATTAATCCTCGGCAATCCCAGGCTAGAGGTTACTCCTTATTGGTGGAGTACAACATCTCACGAAGCTCTCTTCCTCTTGTAATATTGAACTTAGTTTTAGGATAAAGAGAAATACTTGGAAGCTTTGAGCAAAGGCTTAGGAGTTATTCAATGAGCATCAGTAACCTCCTTCTTACCCCAAAGCTCCCCTTAAATAAGAGGAGAGAGTTGAACATAAGGTCAACTCATTTCGGCACCAGTCGACTGGTCCGTACACTAGTCGACTATGTAGCCGTTGGGCATAGCCAACGGCTCTCCACAGAATCCAGGATTCTACTAACGGTGGCCAACGACCTTGCACTAGTCGACTGGTATTAACACCAGTCGACTGGTCATTGTTGGCTAAGTGAACAGAGAGCTTCTGTTCATTGGACCAGCCGACTGGTCCTGGTTACACACTCACACTCATCCTTTCCGGAGTCGCCCTTTGAAGCCCTTCTTCCTCGGCCTTCATCCCTTAGATGCACACGAGCCCACAGCTCCTCTCGATACATCCTTCATATTGTCTTGAAGTCCACTTCCCTCAGCTCCACTTCATTGCTCCTTATCCGACGGTCCTTCAGATGCCTTCCACATCATCTTTCATCGTCTCAAGGATCCAAGCCCAAGGATGAGCTTCCCAAGCTTAACTATACCAAGCTCCTCATGTGTATTTCACCAAGTCCTACATGACTCAATTACACATATCAAACCAATATGAAAGTCTAACTTAAACTCTTTGATACACACATCAAAATCATGATCGTATCGATCAATCTTAGGTCGATTACACCAACACATAACACTTCTGCACTACTCGTTGGTCTCACTTTACCTCTCCTATTTGACCTTCTACAGTAAACTTTATCTTCTAGTAGAAGGTGGGCATTGCCGCTCATTATTCATATAGGGCCCGCCTTCCTAGGATGATGTTGTAAGCAGATGGGGCATCCACTACTATGAAGGTGCTCCTTTGAGTCCTCATCAGGGGTTCGACACCTAAGGAGATGGCCACTTTTACCTGACTGAGCGGCTACACTTTGTTGCTTATAAATCCATACAGAGTAATAGTCATAGGCTGAGACTCACCTTAATCTATTTTCATCTTATCGAAGACTGCTTTGAAAAAGACTTTGACAAAACTTCCCGTGTCCATAAAAACTCTAGCCACCTCGGAGTTGGCAATAATGGCCTTAATGATTAAGACATCATCATGGAGAAACTCTATCCCTTTAAGATTTTATGGCCCAAATCTGATCTAGAGGCCTTCTGCTTTCTCTTGGTTAGAATCGATTACATGAATTTCGAGTCTGTGACCATGGGTTTTTAGTACTCGGTTGGAATTTTCTTCAATGGGTCCATCGAAAATCATGTTTACCCTTCTTACTGTAATATTACTCTAATTTTCTTTCTACCTAGTCCAAGGAGATTCCTCATCATCATGAGGGGCATAGAGGTTGCCCAAAAACAGTCACATATTGGCAGGCCGACCGGCTAAGTACAGAATGTGGGTATCCCATGGCAAAGCTCAGCAAAAGAGGTTTGCGACACTTCCATGTGTTGTATTATCCTTCCTTCCTGAGCCATAGGGGGCGGGTTCAACTGAGGTTCCTTATGTCATAAGGGAGGAGGAGGGGCTTTTCACTTAGCCTGGACGGAGGGGGTTGGAGTAGGCACTTCTTTCTTCCCAGCAGCTTGAGCTTCTTCTATATTAATGTATTTGATAGTTTGTCCAACAAACTATCAAAGTCGTTGGGGGGATTCCTTACCAAGGAATGGAAAAAATCTCTTATCAATGAATCCCTGAGAAAAGATACTCACCAGTATTTCAAAAGTGACAGAGGAAAGATTCAAGGTCATCTGATTAAACCACTTTATGTATTATTTTATAGATTCTTTTGCTCCTTGCTTAAGGACGAAGAAGCTCAAGTTGGTTTTATGGTACCTTTGGCTGCTGGCAACTTGTTGCGAGAAGGCCCTCTTGAAATCTTTGAAGCACATAATGGAACTGTCAGGGAGCCGGTCAAACCACCTATGTGCCAAACTAGATAGGGTGGTTTAAAACGCTTGGCACTTGACTCCATTCGTGTACTGGTGTAGAAGAGTGACATTTTTGAATCGTTGGAGATGATCTTCAGGATTGGTGGAGCCTCCATATTATCCAGCCGGCAAAGGCTGGAAATACTTGGGCAACTTGTCTTCCAGAACCTCCTAACTGAAGGGCACGCTAGGCCGCTCTGGGGAATTGTTAGCGACAAGGGCCTTTCCTTGCTTAGGATCGCGGGGAGGCGAATCCACAACAGAAGAGGCTTGTGACTCTCAGATTTGGGCAAGTCCTCTATGAGCATTCAGAATAAGGCCTTGGGGAATTTCACCTCTGTCTTGGCTTGGATCTACTATTGGTGTCTTGCAACCCTTCAGACGATGTTGTTGGTGCCTTTGAGAGGGGTGGCTCAACCGTCTGTTTCTTTTGCGCCAACGCTTGTGATTTGGTTATGATCAGCAAATCTCAATCTTACCAACGTCGTCCATTTTCACGTTTCAGATTAGGTGGCGAGGTTCTCACAGACGATGCTAAATTTAATCCCATCTAAAAATTGTGAGCTATGGAGCGCCAGTGAGTTGGCATGGAAGTTGACTGAAAACAAGACTTCCATTGAAGAACTCTGGGAACCACCTACAAATACTAGTAAAGGGGGAGGAAAATCGTCAATAAGCAGGCCAGGGGAGTCCTTGACATAGCTACTCTGACGATCAAGTCAGAAATGAAAAGAGAAAAGAAATTGCGTAAGTGGAAGAAAATATGAGACTAGATGCACGCGTATCTATACCAGCAGCGAATGACCCATTTTTATAATGCCTCTCATAATCTCCATATTTAATGAGACATCATCTCGTTACCAGATAACCAATCCCATCGTCATGCTTTCATTGTATCTGGTAGTCACATCATGAGTATGAGAGGGTGTATTGTTTATCTATACATAAATACGATCTTCTGATTCTATGACAGACCCATATATTGTATTAATGTCAAAATGAATTCATGGGTTGGAAGGCCTATTAGGTTACTAGTTTAGAAGATGGGCCCAGTATGGGGAGCCCACTTTTTCATGAGGCCTAAATAGACTGTGATAGTATCCCAAGAGAGAGTGAAGCTTTATAGGTCACTAGTAAACTATAACGCTAGCCTCCTGAGAACCTACCTGATCGATGTCAACCGATCAAGAGAGAACGGGGAGCAAAGCCCCGTGAATGCTCGACAGAGCTGGAGAGTGGGGCCCTCTTGAGGGCATGTCTAATCGATGTTAGCCAATCGGGAGAGGATGAGGAGCAAAGTTTCGTGAGTGTCCGGCAAAGATAGGGAGTAAATTCCCTTGAGGGCTTGTCCGATCGGCAATAGCCGATCGGAAGAGATGGGGAGAGAACAAGGAGCAAAGCCTTGTGAGTGTCCAATAGATTCAGAGAGTCGGGCCTCTTGAGGGTCTATCCGATCGGCGATAGTCAATTGAGAGATGATGACCCTACTAGACCAGGTACTTAGCCTTTGACCTGTTTTGAACTTTGATTTGATTGCCACCTATTCCAGCTTATTAACCCCGGGCTCCACTGAAGGTCCTCTTCTATTCATCATATCACCGTTAATGGTGTAAGATCAGAATTAGTTGGGCTGTAACATTAATAATAATAATAATAATAATAATAATAATTCCGTTAATGGTCGTCCAATAATTAGTTTATTCACTTCCGTTGAAGTGTTATAAATGGAAGCAGAGAGCAAGCAGATCAGCGGAGGGAAAGAGAAGATGGCAATGGGAACGGCGATGAGTGCGGTTGCCGTGGGTGTAGTGATCTCGGTGGTGGCTCTCGTGGCCTCTACTGCGGTGGCGAGTGGCGGATGGCAAATCGCCGATGCTACGTTCTACGGCGACATGTCCGGTAGAGCCACCATGGGCGGCGACTGCGGCTATAGTGATCTGTTCGCGCAGGGGTACGGTCTGGCCAACACCGCCGTCTCCGGCGTGCTGTTCAATAACTACGAGACCTGCGGCGCGTGCTACGAGGTGCGGTGCTTCAACGACACGCGGCGGTGCCGGCCCGGGAGCAGCATCATGGTTACCGTCACCAGCCTCTGCCCGCCGGACCCGAAGCTGCCAGGCGGCGGGCTCTGCCAGCCACCCCGGAAGCACTTCGACATGTCGGAGGCGATGTACACGAGGATCGCGACGACCCCGTACGCAGGGAGCATCCCCATCCAGTTCCGGCGGGTGGCGTGCGTGAAAGACGGCGGGATCAAGTTCCAGATCAAGGGCAATCCGTGGTGGATCCTGGTGCTGGTGTACAACGTGGGCGGCTCCGGCGACGTGGCGTCAGTGGCGGTCAGGGGGTCCTCAGGCAGCGGCGCGTGGACGCCGATGGAGAGGGAGTGGGGACAAAACTGGCAGATCACCAAGACACCCGAGCTGATGGGGCAGGCACTGTCCTTCCAGGTGACCACGGGCGACGGCAGGGTGGTGCAGTCGGAGGACGTCGCGCCGGCGCACTGGCAGTTTGGCCAAATCTTCGAAGGCGGACAGTTTTAAACTAATCACGGCAGTCAATATGCTCCGTAAAATGACATCTGTTAGACAAAACATTGGACTTTGTCTGAGAGATAATCATAACGCTGGCAGTTATACAGTTAATTTAAATTCCTGTCTGATTTGTCTCCTATTAACTTTTAACAAACGGCAATTTATGAGCTGCTTACTCAGATTTTTATAATACCCCAAATATATACCCAACTTTTATGTTTATCAAAATATATAATTATTTTTTTATTATATCCCTCATTTATTAGTTGTCGTCCATAGTTCATCAGTATAAACTTTTTTCCATTATGCGTTAAATTTTGTAATCATATCTTAAAAATATCATTCTTAAAAACTCATAACTCTCTAGTTAAACTATGAAATCCATGTTGATTACACTTGAGATGATTGAATGAGTGTAATGAATTTGATTTAAAAGGTTTCTAAGATCCTAAAGTCATCAATAAATTTTGACCTAAGCTTGATTTTTAAAACTTTAAAATCACCTCAACTAAAATCATTATTGATCTCTTAAATGTATTTATACATTAGATCTTAATTTCACAACTTAGATTGAGAATCGTGAATTTTAGAATCTTCACATTCTCAATACAATTTGATATAAGCTTATTAAATAACTTAATTAGATTTATCATACTTGTTCACCAATACTATCAAAGGTTTCCGAACTTTCTTGATTCAGATTATGTTAAAAGTTTAAAATTTTAGAGATTGTAGAACTAATTTGGGTCAATACTTGCTATACACTACACCTCCAAATACTTCAAATTAAAATAGACTCAATTTGGTCTTGGTCAATTCTTATATCAGGCTTATAGTATTCATTGATCAGAACCAAAATTTGATATCATATTTACCTTTCTTTCATTCAAATTTACCGAATGAATACAAGTTTGTAAAAATTTAAATAACTTACGCCCATCAGTGAATTTCAGTTAAAACTCATTGTTTAACTTAGAGAGCTCAGATTACACACATTTCAGATCCTGTAGATTTCTGAGATTATAAGGAGTTCAAAAGTCTCCTCCTTTACTTATTTCAAACTCCTCATACTAGGCTCAACATGGTCCTAATTTACTTTCAGATCAAGACCAACATGGTCCTGGTCTCTTCGAGATCAGACCCAAGCATTTTAGCTAAGGATCTTTTTCTCCTTGACACTACTAGGGAAGTTCAAAAACAGAAAAAAGAAGGTACATTTGGACTCCTTGGTACTTTAGAAATTCACAAGACTTAGAATATGTACAATCAAAGCTCTTTAGGTTGCTCAGTGCATTTTAACTGAAATCCACTAATGTCCTATACTATTTATATTTTTGCGAATTTGCAACCACTTGAAAGAGTAGAGAAGGTAGATAGAAGGTATATTTGATGTTAAATCTTAGTTCTGATTTTAGTAGTTAAATTAAAAAAAATTGAGTTGTATAAATCAATAGGTGACGGGAAGGAAAAAAGAGATTTACTTTTCATGAGTGAAAAGAGAGGGACGGATAGAGATATTGAAATTGTATGCATTTAAATCACAGAAATAATTATTTTATCTATTATTTTGAATGTAGCTCAGGTATATTGAAAATCGACATGTGAAAAGTTAATATTGACGTGAGGGGTAGAATGGGAAGATCATCTAAATTAATATACTCTTTGCTCATTCTTATAGTTAGAGTTATCAATTTGGATTGGGTCTATCAGATTGGCTTGGCTGCCACGTCAAATAATTTAAATAAATTGGGTTAGAATTTTATCAATCCAAGTTTATAGTAGGTCGACCCACCTAGGCCACTGACTCGCATGGGTCAATCTACAACGGACTTGGGTAATTGACACTCGAGTTGAGAAATAAAGATACATTTGATTGATGAATTTTTTCGAAATAAAATCGTGAAATCTTTTTTATTTTATTTTTTAATTTTCAATGGGTTCAAATATTAGCCCATTTAATTCACATCTCATCTTAATTAGATTGAATTTGATCGAAAATTTTCTAATCTATCGTAATAATAGATCAGTCATTCTACTCCGTCAAATAAATGGTTGATTCTAAAATTTCCTAAATATGCGTGTCTTTGATAAATTTCAGAATAATTATTGAGAAGCTCGACGACAACGTCAAAAAACAGAGGGAAGCACATGCAGCAGCATTGCATGTTCCATTATTGTGGTTGTTGTATCATGCTCCATTATTGTGGTTGTTGTATCATCAGAAGTCAACAACAACGGCAACATCATCAAAACGGTTGGAAGAAGACAGAGAATTAATAAGAGGTAGCTAGCGAAGCAGAGCGCATGTGACATGTGCTTTCAGCCTCTGCCCTACCAATCAGTATAATGTCATGTCAGTTGAGGACGGTGGCTAGCTATTTATTATCCTTATCCCTGTAAAAGAAACCTGCATCATCTCTTCCATTTGTTTTGATCCATGTGTAAGAAAGAGTATTGTAATCCTTAACAAACAATAAAGCTACTGGCGCTAGCCATGTGATGTTTGTAGGACAAAAATCTTGACGTTTTTTATTCAGAACAAAATCACTAATCGGCGCAGGCCTTCTCAAGATTCCTCGAGATCTTAGAAAAAAATAAATTAATTTTTTTTTAATATATTTAAATTTTTTTCCCAATTTTTTTTCATTTGAATTTAACATTGAAAATGATTGATTTAAAAAAAATTAATTCATTTTTTAAAAAATAAAATATTTTTTATATAAAATTTAGTTTTCTCGTTAATATTTAGATAATTTTTTTAACACGGTTAAATTATTTAATCTTTTTGAGATAAATAAAATTTTATTAATTTTACTTTTTATTTTTTATGAAACATTTTACTTTACATTGTATGGATAAAAAAATCTCTTATTCATGTTGTTATCGAGAAAGAAAAAGAAAGAATGAAAAATAAATATTATCAGCGAGGGAAGAGAAGAGCGTTCTATGAGAGTATCACCGACGAGAAAGCATAAATGTACAAAATTATTGATGAGAAAAGAAAAAAGATACCGGTGAGAGAATATAAACATACAAAATTAATGAAGAAAAAAAAAATAGGCACGAAGCATTGGTGAAAGAACAATTAGAGTTTTTTTTAGAGATATTGAGAAGAAAAGAGTTTATTAGTTTTATAAGATATATAATTAAATAGAATAAAATCTTGGCTAAGTGCAATTATGAGGAAATAAGATTAAATAAAATAAAATCTTGGTTAATTGTAATTATGAGGAAATAAGGACACATGTAATGTGTAAATAAGAATAATGAATTAATTAATAAGATGCTATTAATGGGTTATCATGATATTTATTAATGTGTATGCTATCATTAATTAATATTAACGACTCAATTTATTTTTTTTAATGTCTTTACTTAATTATTTAATCAATGGGTCCCAATAATATTGGGGCCTAGACATAGGTCAATGCCTTGAGCCGGGCCTGAATCTACGTTCTAAGTTGTTTTTTTTAATTGGGTAAAAAATAAAAAGACTTTAGAATCACGATGTTCTAATTTGATATTTTGCTAGGGAGGGGTTATCGTTTGAATATATGTAAATAGTAAAGAGGGGTAAAGAAAAAATGTTTCATTATGGATGAGATTTTAATCTTGTATTGAGAGTTTTAAAATATATTAGTTAGTTTATATTAGTTTATATGTATATATGGTGTAAATAAATGTATGAATAGAGATTCTCTCTTATGTGTGGGTATAAGGGTACAAATCTAGGGCTCGGATTGTACTGAACCAAGTTGACTCGTTTATGAGCACGACCTGCGCGCACTGAATGTTGGATTGGTAGGGGCAAAAATTTCCCTAAGTGAGTATGTTGGATCGAGACGCGCTAGAGGGGGGGGTGAATAGCGCTCGTAGTTTTCACTCGGTTCGGAATCGTAAATCGTTCAATTAAACACTTGAGTAACACAGTGGAATAAAAGAGAAAAATAACACAAACACGAGGGTATTTACTTCATTCGGAGTCGAGCTCGACTCCTACTCGAAGGCCCGCGATCCTTGATCGCTTACTGTGGACAACAACTAATAGCTCGAATAGAATTACAAGTGAAGTACAATAATCAATAAGAAATGATTAAATTATACCGATGACAATATGAATAACTGAAGATTCGGAGCTCCGAGTCGTCGGGGGGTCGTCACAGCACTTCGGGATCGTGTCGTTAGCAGCTAGTCGTAGAAGGATTGCTTGGAGTGAGTTGTATAGAGCTGCTGGTCGAGACCCTCTTATAAAGGGTGTTCAAGACACCTTGAAAGCCATCCAAGGCGCCTCCATGCTGGCCGAGTCACACGCTGAGATAGGGGCAGAACTGGTCGAACCTTATCAAGTTTAAGGCACCTTCTATGCTCTCCAAGGTGCCTTCATCCACCAGTTCAAGGCGCCTTGAGCTTCCTTTAAGGCGCCTCCAAGCCTACTTCGCAGCTAGCTTATCTTTTGCACCCGAGGCGCCTCCAAGCTCCATGGAGGCGCCTCGGACACTGTTTATCCGAGGCTTAACCTTGTTCTTTCATACCTGCAAGACATGTTAGATCCAAAAACACAAACATATCCTGCAAAACAAAAGTTAGTACATAAAATATCTATATATGAAGTTTGACAGTCATCGGACTGTCCAGGTCTGACTTCGGATTTCCAACCGGAAACCCTAGGTCGATCCGACGCCTACTGTTGCCTCTGCAGGGAACGCGTCCTCACCTACTCCACTCAGGAGATTTACCTGTTGCCAGTGCGATCCTCCAGATCTATTGGACTTTTGCTCGGTGCTCGATGCTTCCGGACTTTCTGCTGGACTTCCGCTTCCCGGCTGGTCCAGTCTTTCACCTGGTTCGCGACACCAGGACTTTCCATCTAGGGTTACCCCCTAGGACTTTTGCCTGAAGCACTCGACCCACCAAGACTTTCCGCATAGGGTTACCACCCCCTATGACATAGGGTTACCACCCCCTAGGGTTTTCACCTGCCTAACCGCAATTAGGACTTTCCTGTAATTTCATTCAAGCATGTTAGATCACAACACACCTTAACTTTGAATCCTTTGCCATTATCAAAACTCAGGTTCGATCGTCGGATGCTTCCCGCACCAACAATCTCCCCCTTTTTTATTATGGCAACCCAAATTCAAAGTTAAGTTAAAACAAATGTATAAATATATTAAAAGGTTTTAAGTGAGCAAGCTTAAGTATATAAATTAAAATAAAAGCATAATTTAAGCTAACACTTAAACTTTGTGAAGCTCCCCCTTAACACAGGGCTTCCTTTTTGAATTAGATAGATTTTTACTTTTGAATTTCCTACTCTCCCCCTTTGTCATTTATCAAAAAATAAGTCAGTTGAAAGCACGTTTCAAGTTTTTAGAAAAAACAGATTAGGCTTTGAAAAAATGCTTGTGAAACACTTAGCTTATAATTAAATTTTACTAAAAAAATTGTTAGTTAATGGAGAAGGAGGACTTAAAAAGTAATATTTTTCTCCTAAGGTAAAAAGGCTAATTTATGGATGACTTTGAAGGATGACTTTAGCCTCTTTTTAAACTTAGTTGGTTTTAGAAGAAAAGAAAAAATATTTAACTAAGTTTAGAAAAACTTAGCTAGATTTTAAAGAATTTTGGAGGCAAATTATTTTGAAGGCTCTTTTTACTTAGCAAAAATTTTTGAAAGCCATGAGTTAAATTTTGCAAGTAAAGAAATATACTTTTAATACTTTTAGCTAAGTATAGAATGAATCTAATAGGTAACTTAGCAAAAATTCATAAAGATGGCTAAGTTTGAAGGTTGCTATATGAGTCACTTAGCTAAGCCTTTTGCAAACATTAAATTTTTGAAAATGTAGTTTCAGTTTGAAAAGGTACTTAAAAAAAACTTAATTTTGAAGAAAATAGGAGTAAGAATTTATGAAATTTTAGGACGAAGAGGGAGTAACTAAATATTTAATTTATGTTCAAGTTTAGTTAGTCCTTAAGTCCAAGCATGAGTCAAGTTAAATAGTTGTTAACTTATTAATTTGTTTTGATCATGTATCAGAGCCCTAAAGTACAAGCATGCTTAAGCTTAATATTTCCATTTTCTTCACCAACTGTCTAACCTTTAGCTACTTGCTGATTGCCTAGAGGGTAGCAGCTTTCACTTGGTTAGTCAAGTTAAGTCATTTAGTCCAGTTAGATTTGACTAAGGCTGGAAGACTTGACTTGATTACTGTTAATAAAGTATTTAACGCCCAGACTCATATTGATGCACAGAAATAAGCATTGTTGAGTCCAGGCTGTACCCTATGCATCTCACACCATTCGATGTTTTTCAAACACAAGCAAGGTATACCTAGGTGTTTGTGAGATGCTCTGGCTTAAATCTAGGGGAACAGGATTTCTAGGGTAGAGCCTAGGCTAAGTACAATTTTTGAAAATTCTAAGAAAATGGGATTTTAAAATCATTATTTTTCCTAGATTTTGAAAAGAATAAGAGAATAAGTTTTGAAGTAAAACAATGAATTTTGAAAATTAATATCTATTCTACCCAGCGCATTCCTATTTGTCTTCTAAGTGCACTGAACTCAAGTTCAGGTAAGGGTTTTGTGAAAATATCAGCTAGGTTTGATTTGGACTCAACATAGTTGAGTGCAAGTTCACCTTTAGCTACATGATCCCTTACAAAGTGGTGTTTTACCTCTATGTGTTTAGTCCTAGAGTGGTGAATTAGATTTTTAGTTAGATTAATTGAGCTTATATTATCAATTAAGATTTTTGTATTTTTGTATTCTAACTCATAGTCTTTTAAGGTATGCATCATCCACAAAAGTTGAGAGGCACACTCTCCTAGGGCTATGTATTCAGCTTCAGTGGTGGATAGAGCAACACAATGTTGCTTTCTGCTTGACCAACTTACTAGGCACTGACCTAGTATTTGGCAGCTACCACTTGTACTTTTTCTGTCTAATTTGTACCCAGCATAGTCTGAGTCAGAATAGCCAAATAGGTCAAAGGTGCTAGTTCTAGGGTACCAAAGTCCTATATTGAGGGTGCCTTTTATATATCTAAGTATTCTTTTAACATATGTTAGATGTGATTCTTTTGCATAAGATTGGTATCTTGCGCACATACCAACTGCAAATATTATATCCGGTCGACTTGCAGTTAGGTAGAGTAGTCTTCCTATTATACTTCTATAGTACTTTGGGTCTACTGATTTACCTTCTGGGTCCGAGTCAATGTTGATGTTAGTGGCCATTGGGGTATTTATGATTTTAGAATGTTCCATGCCAAATTTTTTAATTAGTTCTTTAGCATATTTAGTTTGGTAAATGTAGATTCCATCTTTCGTTTGTTTAATTTGTAAACCTAAGAAAAAATTTAGTTCTCCAACCATACTCATTTCAAACTAATTTTCCATTAATTTAATGAATTCTTTTAGAAATTTAGAGTTAGTTGAGCCGAAAATTATATCATCAACATAGATTTGGGCTATGAAGATGTCTTTTTCTATAATTTTTACAAATAGAGTTGGATCTATGTGACCTTGGATAAAGCCTTTGGATGTTAAGTAATTAGATAGTCGTTCATACCATGCTCTAGGAGCTTGTTTAAGTCCATATAAGGCCTTTTTCAATTTAAATACATGATTAGGATAGTCTAGGTCCTCAAATCTTGGGGGTTGGTTTACATAGACCTCTTCCTTAATGAATCCATTTAGGAATGCGGATTTTACATCCATTTGGTATAACTTAAACCCTTTATGTGCTACATAGGCTAACAACATTCTAATGGATTCAAGTCTAGCTACTGGTACATAGGTTTCGTCGTAGTCTAAACCCTCAATTTGACTAAATCCTTTGGCTTCTAGTCTAGCCTTGTTTCTAACTATTTCACCCTGATCATCCAATTTGTTCCTAAATACCCATTTGGTGTCAATTATGGACTTATCTATGGGTTTAGGTACAAGTTGTGCTAGCTCTTCTTGCATAGCAATAATCCAGTCTGGGTCGGGTAGGGCTTCTTCTATAGTCTTAGGCTCAATCTTTGAAATAAGGGCAATCTGACTCAGGTTCCTATACGAGGATCTAGTTCTTACTCCTAGGTTTGGATCACCCAAAATTTGGTCAGGTGGGTGAGAGGTACTTGCTCTAGTTGGTCTTATATTTGGGTCAGAAATTGGTTCCTCTGGTTTATTAGTGTTGGGATGAATTTCATCGTCTTCAATAATTCTTGGATTAATGTCAACATTTTCATTTAAGTTAGGTAGATTATTTTCTTCATCAAATATTATATTAGTTGTTTCTTCAACTTTTAGGGTATTTTGGTTATAGACTCTATAGGCCCTACTGGTTGTGGAGTATCCTAAAAAGATCCCTTGGTTTGATTTGGGTGTAAATTTTCCTAAGTAATCTTTAGTATTTAAAATATGAACTTTACATCCAAAAACTTTGAGGTAGTTTAGGTTGGGAATTTTATTATAATACATTTCATAAGGAGTTTTATTGTGATATTTGTTAATTAGAATTCTATTTTGAATCTAATTTGCTGTATTTATGGCTTCGGCCTAAAATTGATGACTTAAGTTATATTCATTTAGCATGGTTCTAGCGGCTTCTTGTAGGGTTCTATTTTTATGTTCCACTAGACCGTTTTGTTGGGGAGTTCTAGGACATGAAAATTCATGTTGGTATCCATTGATTTTACAGAATTGGGTAAACCTATGATTTTCAAATCCCCCCCCCATGATCACTTCTTATTCTTTTAATTTTAGTATCTTTTTCATTTTATGTTAACTTGCAAAAATTACTAAATTCTTCAAAAGTTTCATCTTTTGTTTTTAGAAATTTTACCCAGGTGAACTTAGAGTAGTCATCAATTATTACTAAGCAATACTGGTTCTTGCTTAGTGACTTGGCTCCATGTGAATCAAATAGGTCAAGGTGAAGGAGCTCAAGTAAGGAGTTAGTTCTTTCTAGATTAGTTGATCTGTGGGTTGACTTGGTTTGTTTTCCTTGTTGACAAGCATTACAGATTGAGTTTTCAATAAATTTTAATTTGGGCAAACCTTTAACTAGACCACTTTGACTCATTTTTGAAATGAGTCTAGTGTGAGTGTGACCCAGTCTTCTGTGCCAGAACTCAGTTTCCTCTTCTTGTGTTAGAAAACACTTTAATGAGGAAGTGGGTAGATCAATTGAGTACATATTATTTTTCCTAAGCCCCTTAAGTGTGATTTCAGGATTTTCAATATTTTTAACTAAACAACTAGATCTGTCAAAGGTAACTAAATATCCACTATCACATAATATTGGCTTATACTTAGAAGATTAAAATTGAAGTTTTCAACTAATAGAACTTTTCGAATAATAAAATCGGAACTAAGTTCGATGTTACCTCTTCCGATTACCTTAAGTTTGTCGTCGTTGCCGAATGCAACAGACCCTAAATTCTTTAGTTTGAGTTTTGTGAACTTTAGTTTATCTCCAGTCATGTGTCTGGAGCATCCACTATCTAACATCCACTGATCCAATTCTTTATGTTCCTACACATAAATTGTTTGAATTAGACTCTATTTGATGTAAAGAAAGTGAAGTGATTAAGTTTGAATTTGTATTTGTTGAAACAAAGATCTAACTTTAGGTTTATTTTGAAGTTTAATGATTTTAAGTTAACTGATTTTGAAAATTAAGTTTGATTGATTTTGTAAATAATTTAAGTTAATTAAGTTTTGAAAAATAATTTAAGTTACTTAAGTTTTGAAAAATAATTTTAAGTTAATTAATTTTGAAAAATAATTTTAAGTTAATTTTGAAAAGAAATTTGAAATTGATTTTGAAAATAATTTTTAAATAATTTTGAAATTGAGTTTTTAAAAGATTTTGAAGTTGATTTTAAAAATATTTTTTAAATAATTTTGAAATTGAGTTTTTAAAAGATTTTTAAATTGAGTTTTAAAAGATTTTAAAAGGTTTTGAAATTGATTTTGAAAATATTTTTAAATAATTTTGAAATTGATTTTTTTAAAAAGATTTTTAAATGATTTTTCAAATAATTTTGAAATTAAGTTTGAAAAGATTTTTTAAAAAATAATATTAATTACAAATTTAATTTTCAATTTGAATTTCAAATTTGGTTCTCTTTTAAATTTTTATTCCTTAGTCATCTCACCCCATCTAAATTTTCAATCAGGTAATCCTACAATTTGTTGTGAGATGAATTAGGTTCAAGTTTTAGGGTTTGGTTTAACTTTGTGTTAGATTCAGGTTTAGCTTTGGGTTCAACAAGTTGGCATTCTTTGGATAAACTTCTGGGCTATGGTGAGTCACAAGGACATCATTAAAGTAACCATGCCTTCGAGGTTTTCCAAATAGTCCTACCCATTGAACTTAATACAAAACCTTGGTCTAACTAGTTAGGATCCATAAAGGGTAGCTTCGGTCAGTTCCACTTAGCCAAATGCACCAGGTCGATGCCATATCTTCCTAGACATGCGATGACTAAGCTTCCCCAACGTACTATCATCCAATACTTCACCAGTATTGTGGATCAAGTTAAACCTAACTCCTTTTAATCTAACCTTAATTACCCTGCCGGGTAGTCTACTCTTGTTTACCCATTTCGGGTAGATTAAGTTGGTTTACCTAGTCGGGTAGTTTAGTTGGGGGTATCAGCTATTCTATATCCTCTTCTAATCTTTATTTGATTTAAGTTGAATTTGAATTAATTTTGAATTGAATTTAATTTCGAATTTTTAATTGAATTTTGAATTTTAATTTAATTTTAAAATTTTAATTTAATTTTGAATCTTAATTTAATTTCAAATTTTTAATTTAATTTTGAATTTTGAATTTTAATTTAATTTTGAATTTTTAATTTAATTTTAAATTTTGAACTTTGAATTTTAATTTAGAATTTTTTTAATTAATATTGAATTTTGAATTTTAAATTTTAATTAAGTTCGTTTTATTAATATCGTTTTTCTTTTTTTTGCTCCCCTTGGATCATAGCCTCAATATGGTCTATCGAGGTAGTGTATTTGATCCTTCGGGATCCAATATTGACCAAGTCCAACTTGATTAATCAATTTGGACTTGGGGGCCCATGCTTGGACTGTTTTTCTATTTGTTCTTTCTACAAGAGATAAGTAAGATTTATATTTCCTTTTTGGTTTAAATCCTAGACCAGTTCTATTGTAAACGACTCTTTGTGTCCCAAGAATTAGGCCAAGATTCTTGGAACTTAAAGAGAACCGTTCTAGTGTTTTCTCCAGATCCTTGACTTGAGTTTTCAGGCTGGAATTCTCTTCCTCAAGTTTTTGGGCTTGAGTTGAGTTTCCAGTCTGAACTGGTTCAGTCAAAGATTCGGAGTTAGTCACTTCTTTAAGGATTTCTATTTCCTTTAAAAGTGACTTAATTTTAAGATTCGATTTAGCTAACTTTCACAATAAATAATTAACTAGATTATTAAGTCTAGAAATACTCACAGCGGGGTCTGGCCCTTCGGAAACGGATACGGATCCGTGGCTTCGCTCGGACTCGGCCTCCGACTCGCTCTAGCTCTCGGATTCGTCGATCTGGTCCCAGGCCATCAGTGCGAGGAGACTCGTCTGATCGAGTTCGTCATCGGAATCTTCTTCTGAGGATTCGTCCCACGTCGCCTTCAGGGCCTTCTTCTTTCGCTTCTTTGCATCCTTTAGACTTGGGAAGTTGGCCTTGATGTGCCCCTTCTGGTTGCACCCGTAGCAGATAACCTCGAACTTACCCTTCGAACTCGGTTGAACCTCTTTGGATTGTACTGCCTTCTTTAGATCTCTCTTGTTGAAGCCCTTCTTCTTCTTGTAGAGCTTCTTTACGAGGTTTACGAGCTCGGTTGTTAATTCATCGTCTTCATTGTCTGACTCGGGTTCTTCTTCTGACTCTAGTTCAGTTCTTCATCGTGATCTCGGTTCGCGTGTTCGACTGGTACATGCAACCAAAGCAACCCCCTTCTCGGTTGGTTGTGCATTAGTCTGCTCGTGAAGTTCGAATTCCAAAAACAATTCATCTAATTTAATACAAGATAGATCTTTAGAGACTTTGTAGGCATCTACCATTGATGCTCACAATGTACTCCTTGGAAACGAGTTAAGAGCGTACCTTATGATATCCCTATTTTCTACCTTCTGCCCGATTCCGTGGAGGGAGTTGAGGATATCTTGAATTCTTGCGTGCAGTGAACTCGCCGTCTCACCTTCCTGCATCTTTAGATTATACAATTTATTAAGCAATATATCTCTCTTGCTTACCTTAGTATCGGAGGTGCCCTCGTGGAGTTCGATCAGCTTCTCCCAGAGCTCCTTAGCTGATGTGAACGGACCAACTCGATTGAGCTCCTCCTTGGTCAGTCCGCACTGGAGGGTGCATGTCGCTTTGGCATCAGCTTCCACTTTCTTGATTGTGGTTGGTTCCCATTTTTCGCAGGGTGTTGGCTTGCCGTCTTCGTCGGATGGGAGTTGTAGTCCGGTCTTGATTATCATCCACGTATCGAATTGCGTCTTCAGGAAGGTTTCCATTCACCCTTCCAATATCCGAAGTCTTCTCCGGAGAAAAATGGGGGGCGAACGGTGTTGAACCCTTCTTGTTGAGCCATTTGTAATATGCAACAAAAAAAGTAAAGAATGTTCCAAGACTAGGTCTTGGATTAGTATAGTGCGGGAGATAGAGTTAAAGATTTGCGAACTCGAGTGGTGTTGCACCAGTCTCGAGCAAAATTTGATTCGAAAAATTAATTAGAATATAGCTATTAAGCTAATTCAAATTGACTCCGTAAAAACTAAAAATACCATGAAAAAAAAATTGTTTTGAATAGTGGTTGCACTGATTCAAAATGACCCCGCTCTAATACCAATTGTTGGATCGAGACGTGCTAGAGGGGGGGTGAATAGCGCTCGTGGCTTTCACTCGGTTCGGAATCGTAAATCGTTCGATTAAACACTTGAGTAACGCAGCGGAATAAAAGAGAAAAACAACACAAACACGAGGGTATTTACTTCGTTCGGAGCCGAGCTCGACTCCTACTCGAAGGCCCGCGATCCTTGATCACTTACTGTGGGCAACAACTAATAGCTCGAATAGAATTACAAGTGAAGTACAATAATCAATAAGAAATGATTAAGTTATACCGACGACAATATGAATAACTGAAGATTCGGAGCTCCGGGTCGTCGGGGGGTCGTCGCAGCACTTCGGGATCGTGTCGTTAGCAGCTAGTCGCAGAAGGATTGCTTGGAGTGAGTTGTAAAGAGCTGCTGGTCGAGACCCTCTTATAAAGGGTGTTCAAGGCGCCTTGAAAGCCATCCAAGGCGCCTCCATGTTGGCCGAGTCACACGCTGAGATAGGGGCTGAACTGGTCGAACCTTATCAGGTTCAAGGCGCCTTCTATGCTCTCCAAGGCGCCTTCATCCACCAGTCCAAGGCGCCTCCAAGCCTGCTTCGCAGCCAGCTCATCTTTTGCACCCGTGGCGCCTCCAAGCTCCATGGAGGCACCTCGGACACTGTTTATCCGAGGCTTAACCTTGTTCTTTCGTACCTGCAAGACATGTTAGATCCAAAAACACAAACATATCCTGTAAAACAAAAGTTAGCACATAAAATATCTAAATATGAAGTTTGACAGACATCGGACTGTCCGGGTCTGACTTCGGATTTCCAACCGGAAACCCTAGGTCGATCCGACGCCTACTGTTCCCTCTATGGGGAACGCGTCCTCACCTACTCCACTCAGGAGATTTACCTGTTGCCAGTGTGATCCTCCAGATCGACTGGACTTTTGCTCGGTGCTCGATGCTTCCGGACTTTCTACTGGACTTCCGCTTCCCGGCTGGTCCAGTCTTTCACCTGGTTCGCGACACCAGGACTTTCCACCTAGGGTTACCCCCCTAGGACTTTTGCCTGAAGCACTCGACCTACCAAGACTTTCCGCATAGGGTTACCACCCCCTAGGGTTTTCACCTGCCTAACCGCAGTTAGGACTTTCCTGCAATCTCATTCAAGCACGTTAGATCACAACACACCTTAACTTTGAATCCTTTGCCATTATCAAAACTCAGGTTCAATCGTCGGATGCTTCCCGCACCAACAGAATAAACTAATAGGAAAATTTTTCCCAAGCGAATGTTGACTTGCTGCTTATTTAAGTGTGTAACGGATGCATTAAATTGAAGATTAATACAAAATCGGTAAACGGTTGAATGAACATTGGCGAGTAATAATTATTAATCGATCATTAAATGTTGCCCATTGGTTTGAGCTTCTAAATAAGGAGGCTGTGATCACAGACAAAAAAAAACACACACGAAAAGAAAAGCTAAAGTTTCCCACCTACATTCTCCTACTCTCTTTTTCTATGGTACATCTCCTACTCGGTGGTGTACTCATGATAGTAGTCGGATACCTCTCAGTTCGCCATGACCACCACTGCTTGGTGTATATCACGATTAATCATTCTATCTTGGGAAACAAAAGACCTAAGAAAATCTCGAAGCACAACTAGAGGTGGGGCAAATATGTTTCAAGGAAACTGTGTCCATCGCAGGCCTCGGTCTACTTGGTTGCTCTACCCGCTCGACTGCTCTGCCTGCTTAGTGGCGTTGCCACTTGATCGCTCTGTCTGTTCGGCTGCTCTGCCTGCTCGGCTGCTTTGCTTGCCCGACAGCTCTTCTTGCTCGGCTGCTTTGCTTGCTTGGTAGTTCTGCTTGCTAGGTTGCTTTTCTACTCGGTCGCTCTGCCTACTCAACCGATGTGCTCGCTCGGCCATTTTGCCACTCGACTGTTCTTCTTGCTCGGCCGCTCTGCTTGCTCGGTCGCTTTACCTGCTCGACAACTCTTCTTGCTCGGTTGTTGTGCCCGTTCTATCACTTGGCCACTCTGCTTGCTTGGCCGATGTGCCTGCTCGGCCTATGTGCTCACTCAACTACTCTGCCACTTGGTCGCTCAATTGCTCGTCCACTTAGCAACTCTGCCTGCTTTGCCGCTCTACCACTAGGCCGCTCTGCTTGCTTAGTCACTTTGCCCGCTTGACCGCTCTGCCTACTCAGCCGCTCTCCCGCTCGGCTACTCTATAGTTTATACTTAGCACTTGGCAGAAACTAACCCCCACTAGCAGCTTGAGATTATCTGCTCAAGTCATCTCAATAGATAAGTTGAATTTAATTTAGTATAATTTTAATCCATCTAATTCCTAAAAAATCTTCGACAGATTGTCCAACACTATCCACCCTCACTTTCACTAAACACACCCATTTTCTAAATATACCCATCAATAATTTTTTTAACATAAATTTTTCTAAATACATCCTAATCCTATAATATTACTATTTTACCCTTTTTGAAAATTCTAAAAACTCTAATATATATATATATATATATATATATATATAGCATAAAAAATCTACATCTCCTACTTTCCCTCTCTTCTCTCCATCTCTCTCGTCTCTTCAGTGCATAAACATCAATCGGATTTAGACAACTCGATTTCTAACAATACCATCCAACAATGGTGCTCGAATTATACAGGTTAGTTCTCGTTCGACCTTTTATTTTTTTCTACATTATCATTACATAGGTAAATTTTTATTTTTTTTAAGATTTGTGTTTAGTTTTCATTTTCCATTTGTGTAAAAACTTACTTGTGTTGGTCCCCTGGCGACCGGCTAGGGGGGGGGGGGTGAATAACCCTATATAAAAATAACAGAAACAAAAACCCTTCTCAAACTTTACATCTTTATTAAACTAACACTTGCATAAAAAGAAACTGATTAATTAAAGAAAGAAAAGAGGTACAAAAGAAGTTACTTAGTTTGTAATCAGATAATTGATAATCTAAGGTAGTTGAAGCTCACTATCAAAGTCTCCTTCAGGCGAAAAAGCCTCTTACAGCATTGATGGCTCACAACAAATAACAGAACAAAAGAGAAGTGTTTACAAGTATTGTTCTAAGCTATTGGGATCAGGGTTGTATTTATAATTCTGATTGGGGCGCTTGGAAGGGTTCTAGGCGCCTAGAGGGGGATAAAATTTTATCCTTGTTACAAAGGAAAGCACCACGTCGCGTTCCGATAAACTTCTGGTCTGAGCGCCTGAACCCAAAAGTCAACACCCTACTGACTTTTTGGTCTGGGTCTTCCGCTCCGGTTCCACTTGCTTGGGTCCAGATCTTCCACTCCAGCTCTGCTTGCTTGGGTGATTTCGACCATTCAGAATATAATAGGGCTCACTCAAACTCATTTTCTGGCCTTCGAGCCATCTTCCATGCTGGCTTCTCGTCCCTCGGAAACGTCATGTGTCTCCTTTTAGTCTACCAGCGTACTCTTCCATGGCACCACATCCCTTGAACACACCGAGCTCGTTGGCTCTCTCCCGTGTCGTCCTTCTCACTAGTTGCGTCTTTCGCTTGACTTCTTATGCTCCTAAGTTCCTACACATTTAGACACAAAGTATCAAAATAACAATAATACCTAACTTGACTTGGTTGATCACATTAAAGCTATCACAGGTACTTACGATCTCCTGCTTTTTGATGTAAATCAACCCAAGTTAAGTTGGGTAAACCAAGAAACATATAGAAATAGCAAGTACATATTTTGCATATAAGAAAAATATGTGTAAAAATAAAAAAATGTCCCTCACCATTAGAGTTAACCTCTAATTTTCCCCTTTTATCATATTAAAATCGGATATTTTTTGCAAAGTTTAAGGAATAAAATCAAGAAGTTTTGAAAATAGAGATTTTTTAATTTATAAACTATTTTTGAAAATTTTAAAAAAAATTAAGTTTTGAAAAATTCTCTTAGATAGAGAAAATGATAAAATTCCTTAAAAAAATAAATTTTGTAGAAAATAGCATTGCAAGATCAATTTAACAGATGAGTATTGAAATTTTAGTTTTTGAAAAAAAATTATTATGTGAAAATATTAGATAATTTTATAACAGTTAAATGCTTTAATAATTAGTTAATTAAATATTTATTTCAGTAATTAGCTTCCAGATTATGACGAGACACTAAGCCTTCTTGGTTATTGGAACAATAATCACTTTTAAACAAAGTCTTTTAAAGAAATTAAATATTTAATTTTCTTTCTGAAAGCCCTAGGTCTAACTTTCAAAAATTTTAAAAAAATATGCACAAAATGATAATTTTAATTTAAAAAGACTTTGGAACCCAAAATAGATTCCTTACAACTGGGTTAATTAAAAATTTCTTAAGGATATATCTATGTGATATTCTTCTAATTTGACCCTTATAATATCTAAAATACCAATTTAGTTCATTATAATTTCTAACTTGTGAGTATCCATTATTTTTAATTTCTTCTTTCAATTTTTCATTTTTCATTTTTTATTTTTTATTTTTATCTTGTCTAAATCCTCTAGTTAACAAGATGTTGTGAAGGATAATTTAAATTAGTCATTTTCTTTTAATAATTTTTTATTTTCTATCTCTAATTTATATGAACTTTTCGAAAGTATTTTTATAAATTTAAATAATTGGTCAGGAGGTAGGGACCGTACCTAACTTACCTTGTCGATTTCTGATGCTCCCCCTGTAGTGCTGCTTTCCTCTGACGATGCTCCCCCTTCATCGATGCTCATTGAAGATGAGCTTGTTTCGTCTTCTTCTTCTTGGTGACTTGCTACTAGCGCAAGTCTGGCAATGGCTTTGATCTCCAATTCGGATGACATTTCATCCCATGTCGCATTTAGATTTTGATGCTTTGTCTGGACTGGTCTCTTGTCCTTGCTCTTCAATTTAGAGAAGTTGTCTTTCACGTGCCCTTCTTCATTGTAGTGGTAGAATCTTATCTTTCTTCTTCTTCTTTATCTTGCATTGATTAAATTTATTAGTTTTAAATAAATTTTTAAATCTCCTTACCATGAACGTTGTTTCGTCATCATAAAGAGAAGATTCAGAGTCAGGTTTGCCCACTTTTGCTTTTAGGAAAATGTTGTGTTTCGGCTCCTTCTTCAGATCTATACATTTTGTTTCATGAACTTCATATGTTGAAAATAATTCTTCTAAGGTACTTACCTCTAGATCCTTAGATATATAATAAGCATCCACTAAGGATACCCATTCAGAATTCCTAGGAAAGGCATTAAGCGCATACTTTAGCGAATCTCGGTTGGTTACCTTTTCTCTAAGGTTCATGAGTTCGATGATGAGTTCCTTGATCCTTGAGTGAAGGTATGCAATAGTTTCACCTTCTTTTAATCGAACGTTGCTGATCTGATTGCGAAGCAGGTCCCATTTCACGAGTTTGGTTTCGGGCGTACCTTTGTGTAGCTCAAGGAACTTCTCCCAAAGCTCCTTTGCTGATTCGTAGGAGCCGATTCTATTGACTTCTTGCAGAGGTAGCACACTCAGTAGATGGAATTCGGCTCATCCATTTGCTACGAAGTCTGCTTGCTCCTTCTTTGTCCATTGATATTCTTCTTTGTCCTTTGGAGCTACAAAGTCATACTTTAAGATTAGTAATAAATCAAAGAATGGCTCCATTTTTCTTTTCCAAATTGTGAATTCCCCCTCAAACTTAGGTGGATAGATACTCGGTCCGGTCATCTCTTATGCTTCGATCAGCGGTTAGTCCTCTTGAAGTGAACTTGGCTTTGATACCAATTGTTGGTCCCCTGGCAGCTGGCTAGGGGGGGGCGAATAGCCCTGTATAAAAATAACAGAAATAAAAACCCTTCTCACACTTTATAGTCTTATTAAACTAACACTTGTATAAAAAGAACTGATTAATTAAAGAAAGAAAAGAGGCACAAAAGAAGTTACTTGGTTTGTAATCAGATGATTGCTAATCCAAGGCAGTTGAAGCTCACTATCAAAGTCTCCTTCAGGTGGAGAAGCCTCTTATAGAGTTGACAGCTCACAGATAAGTAGTAGAACAAAAGAGAAGCGTTTACAAGTGTTGTTCTAAGCTATTAGGATCAGGACTGTATTATAGCCTTGGTCGGGGTACCTGGAAGGGTTCCAGGCACCTGGAAGGGTTCCAGGCACCTGGAAGGGTTCCAGGCACCTAGAGGGGAATAAAATTTTATCCTTGTCATAAAGAAACGTGCCACATCGCATTCTGATAAACTTCTGGTCCTAGCGCTCGGAAGGGTTCCGAGCCCTCAGACCTAAAAGTCAACACCCTATTGACATTTTGGTCTAGATCTTCCACTCTGGTTCCACTCTCTTGGGTCTGGATCTTCCGCTCTGGCTCTGCTTGCTTGGATGATTTCGTCCATTCGGAATAGGGCTCACCCGAACCCATTTTCCGGCCTTCTAGCAGTCTTCTACTATGGCTTCTCATCCCTCGGAAACATAACGCGCCTTCTTCTCATCCACCAACATACTCTTCCACAATGCCTTGTCCCTCAGACGCACCGAGTCCGTCAGCTCTCTCTCGTGCCATCCTTCTTACTATCTGCGTCTTTCGCTTGACTTCTTGTGCTCCTAAGTTTCTGCATACTTAGACACAAGGCACCAAAATAACAATAGGACTAACTTGACTTGGTTGATCACATCAAAACTATTACGGGGTACAAACAACTTGAATATGATAATTTTACATGAAAAGACTTTATGGTGTTGTGTTGTTGAAATTACAAAATGTATGGTAGAGATATGACAAAAATCTTGAATTTTAACTATGCGTCGTTCAGTCCTAGTCCGCCGAACACATTGCTGCCTGTTTGGTTACCATCAATTGAACTCATTAGGATATGTTCGGTCATGGTCCATCGAACGCAACACAATATATTTAATCAATGACCGCTAAACGTAATCGAACGTGTTCAGTTTCTATCTATCGAACAAAACACAAAATGTTAGGCCTCTAGGAGTTGAACATCGATGGATTTGTTCAATTGTGTGCTTTCAAACACATTTTGTTTTTTTTTGGTTTAAGTAGCCACAACACCATTTCCTTTCAATAACACATGTTGGTTGTATATCTAATTCACTTATTTCTTATGTGCAGTAAAAATGCTGAAGACATTTTCAAGGAGGAATAGACCAACGACTTTTAACAAAAAGAGCTGAGAAGAGAAACTTGCATGAGAGGTACAATCATCACAAGAAGAGGTACAATCATCACAAGTACCCCAAGAAGAGGTACCACCATAAGTACTATAACAAGAAGATGTTCATGAAGAGATACCTACAAAGAAAATTTACTTTCAGGAATGAATGAGGGTGAAGGAGAGCAAGCTCCCATTAGAGAGAATAATGAAGATGATGAAATATTACGCGAACCATTTCTAGGTGGTCCATATGATCCATCACTGTTGTGGGGTTTCAAAATGCACGTAACATTAAAAATTTGGTTTAGTGAAGAGCTAGACATGCTCAAATGTCTATGTCACACAACCAAATTACTGCAATGAGACTTTGATTTAGGAGTAATCCAAATGTGGAGGAGTCTCTTTAGGGACTCCCATCTTAATCAAGTGAGGGAGATGTCGTACTAGAAATTGAATAGAAATTTAATTGTTGCTTTTGTGAAATGTTAACAATCAGGGATCAATACCTTTTATATGCCATTTGGAGAGATGACAATCACTTTAGATGTCGTGTATTGTCTTCTTGGTCTATTGGTGAAAGGGATTCCATTGTAGCCTACAAGCGATGACAAACCTTACATTCGTCAATAGATTAGTCGATTGTTCAGTGTGACGTTAGACAAAGTTAATAAGTCCTTGGAGGGTGCGAGGGGTTCGTCTATGAAGTTAGAGTGGCTGTGCAAGAACATTAGTCATAAATTACTAACAATTCTAATGATGAAACTACAACATATTCAGCATGGGCGTATTTGCAATATATAAGATATGGGCTACACTCTTTTTTCTGACAAGACTTTACTCAGGTCTCAATAAACCTCTTGGATTTTTTTTAGAGGATATAGGTATGGTACATAGGTATGCACAGGGAGCTGCTGCTTTAGCTCATCTATATCGATAGCTGGGGCTCACATCTAGGATTGGGATGAAATAAATTTCTGGATATTTGATCTTGTTCGAGGTAATAGACATTCTATATGCATATTTATTTTGTTATTTAATTGCCTTGAATTTAATATGTTCTCTCACATGTAGGCATGTATATATGAACACTTCCTAACAACTAGGCCTCAGCACAACCTACAATATACTGTTGGAGAACCACTTGCGATGAGGTGGTCACAACAGGCACATGCTGGAGCATCTTTAGAAGGTGTACAAACATAGAGAGAGTGGAAGGATTCGCTTAATCCGAAAGATGTGAGTACTTAACTTATTTTATCTATTTATTTATATTTTATATACTTATTCAACTATTTGACTTAGCATCATATAATGTGAATACATTGCAAGTTATTTGAGATCCATGTGTTGATGTGAGGCATATCTTTCTACATCTTGAAGTTACCTTTTACTATGGCTACATAAGATCATTAGAAATTATGGAGCCATACCATCCTAATCATGTGCTTATAAACAATTTGGACATGTACAGACAATTCCACTAGAACCTCTTGTTCCTATTAGGAAAAAGAAGAGGTAATATGCATGTCCATTACAATGTCTTATGGGGAGTTCTTGGAGGGTACTTTGTAGCTTGGGACTGTTAGTATTAGCCCTTAGAAACAATTATGAGATGATTGACAAGAGAACTTTTGTATAATATTTCATTAATAAAATGTAAAGTTTATGGTTATTATATTTATTTCAGACTTGTGATAGATGAATAAGTATAATAATATCCTAGGGTAGTAGATTCTAGTCTACAACATATCAATTGGTTAAATTGATAGTGGATGACTGTAGATATATATAGAACACTACTTTTAACTATTCTTAATCAAACATTAATATACAAGGATAATATTAATGCATTAAGACTAGCATGTAGGTCAATTGATGACTTAATCTCATAATTCATAGATACATGATATCAAGTTGACACATGGGTATATATTAGAGAATATGATGCATTAGATGTGTCATGTCTTATGCTTGCTACTATGAACTCTGAGCTTCAGAAGAAACATGAGGACATGAATGCTTATGATATGGTTACAAATCTTAAACAACTATATTAGGGGCAGGCAAGACATGAGAGGTTTGAGATATCCAAACCCTTGTTTCAATGAAAGATGTAAGAAGGAAGTCCTATAGGAACTCATATACTCAAAATGATTGGGTACGTTGAGAACCTTGAAAGATTGAGATTTCCATTGGGCCAGAATTGGCCATAGACCTTGTTCTACAATCGTTGCTTAAAGGCTATAGTCAATTTGTCATGAACTATAATATGAATAAAATTGATAAGTCATTGCCTAAGATGTTAAACATGTTGAGAACTGTTGAACTCAATCTCAAGAAGACAAAGCCTAGTACCATTTTGATGGTGCAAAAGGGAAAAGGCAAACGACAGCCCAAAGATAAGGGTAAGACTCAAGCCAAAGGCAAGACCAAGTCTCATGTTTTGAAACCTAAAGGTGGGGTGTCTAAGGAAGAAACCTACTTCCACTGTAGTGAGACCGGACATTAAAAGAGGAACAGTAAGTTGTACTTAGAGGAAGTAAAAATAAAGAGAAGTGAGACTTTTACCTCAGGTATATATGTTATATAAGTCAATCTATCTATTTCTTCTTCATGGGTATTAGATATCGATTGTGCATCTCACATTTGTACAATGTGCAGGGCCTAAAAAAGATTAGATTGTTGACAAAGGGAAAAGTAAACTTACGAGTAGGTAATGGTGCAAGAGTTGCTATAGTCATAGGAACATATTTCTTATCTCTGTCTATTGGGCTTATTTTAGAACTTGAAGAGTGCTATTATGCTACTTTAACCAAGAACATTATCTCTATTTCTTGTTTAGACAAGAAAGATTTTTTTATTTATAATAAAAGATAAATGTTGTTCTATTTATTTAAATGAAATGTTCTATTATAGTAAAAATATCATGAATGGACTCTATGTTTGAGACTTTGAAAACCCAATCTATAACATAAATACAAAATAGTTCAAATCTAATAATTTAAACCAAACATATCTCTTGCATTATCACTTGGGTCACATAAATGAGAATCGCATATCACAACTCCATAAAGATAGACTTTTGGACTCATTTAATTTTGAATCATATGGGACATATAAATCTTGTCTACTAGGCAAGATAACAAAGACTTCTTTTAGTGGACACAGCGAAAGAGTTAATGATTTGTTTGGACTCATACATACTGATGTATGCGGCCCTTTCAATAAAGCAGTTAGAGGAGGCTATCAATACTGTATTACTTTTATTGATGATTTCAGTATATATGACTATGTGTATCTCATGAAACACAAGTCTGAATCTTTTGAAAAAATTCAAAGAATTCAAGAATGAAGTACAAAACTAACTTGGTAAATGTATTAAGATGCTTCGATCAGTTTGAGATGGGGAATACCTTAGCCAAGAGTTTCGTGACCATCTAGTTGAGTTTGGGATTTATCTCAACTCACTCCATCTAGAATACCATAGTGGAATGGTGTATTAGAAAGAAGAAATCATACTTTATTAGATATGGTACAATCAATGATGAGTCAGATAGATCTTCCTATTTCATTATGAGGACATGATCTAGAGACAGCTACTTTCATACTTAACTGTGTTCCGTCTAAAGTCGTCATAAAGATACATATATGATATGGATTGGGAAGAGTCCCAAGATGTCTTTTATAAAGATTTGTGGAGTAACAACGTATTCTAGTAGACCAAGCTCTATGAAGATCTGATAGGATATGCCATCAACTTGAGAGATTTTTTTTCTCTTGTCTGACCACGATGATGTAATGCTTGTTGATATCAATGAGCTTACATCCTATCAAGAAGTTGTAATGAACCTAGATTCTGAGAAATGACTAGAGCCTATAAGGTCTAAAATGGAATTCATGTACACTAACCAAGTATAGATTTTGGTTGATCCACCTGAAGGGATCAAACCCATTGGGTGCAAGTGGATTTTTAAGAGAAAGACTAACATGGATGGTCATATGAATACTTATAAGAGGTGATTCATAGCTAAAGGATTCAAGCAGATTCATAGTATAGACTATAATGAAACCTTTTCACCAGTTTCAATGGTTAAGTCTATTCAGATCATGCATGTTATTACATCTTACCATGATTATGAGATCTAATAGATGGATGTCAAAACTATATTTTTGAATGAAAATATACTCGAGGATGTATACATGACACAACCTGAGGGTTTTGTAGATCTAAAGGGTGATGGAAAGGTATGTAAGTTGCAAAGGTCTATTTATGGATTAAAGCAAGCTTCGAGAAGCTAGAATCTATGATTCAATGATGCGATTAGAACATTTGGTTTTATAAAGAATGAAGATGAACCTTGTGTTTACAAAAGGGTTAGTGGGAGCACAATCATCTTTCTCATCTTATATGTAGATGACATATTTCTCATTAGAAATGATATCCCTACACTGCAGTCTGTGAAGACTTGGCTTGGGAATTATTTCTCAATAAAGACTTAGGTGAAGTAGCCTACATTTTAGGCATCAATATCTATAGAGATAGATCTAATAGATTGCTTGGCCTAAGTTAGAGTATATTTATTGACAAGGTGCTTAATCATTTTGCTATGCAGAATTCCAAAAAAGGATTCCTGTCGATGTCACATGATATGAGCCTTTTGAAGGCTCAATGCCCCTCTTCTAGGGAAGAAAGGGATAGCATGGATAAGATTCCTTATACATCTGATATAGGGTCTATCATGTGCACTATGTTATGTACTCGTCCTGATATCTCATATAAGTTAAGTATGACGAGCAGATATGAGTCAGATGTAGGTGAAAGTCACTGACAGTAGTCAAGAATATTCTTAAGTATTTGAAAAAAATAAAAGATTATTTCTTGATATTTGGAAATGAGGAGGAGCTCGCTGTAAAAGGTTACAGTGATGCAAGCTTCTAAACTGACAAGGATGATTCTAGATCACAGCCAGGATATGTATTTTGCTTAAATGGTGGTGTTGTGAGCTGGAAGAGTTCAAAGCAAGATACAGTTGCTGATTCTACTATTGAGGCCAAGTATATTGCTGCTTCTGATGCAGCAAAAGAGTCTACTTGGATCAGAAAATTAATTATAGAGCTTGGTGTAGTTCCTAGTATAGCGAACCCAATAGACCTCAATTGTGATAATAATGTTGCTATTGACAAGCTAAGGAACCTCACTTTTATCAGCGATCCAAACATATACCACGACAATTCCATCTTATTCAAGAGATCATCAATAGAAGAGATGTGAGGATATATAGAGTACCAACTGATGCTAACATTGTATATCTTTGACTAAGGCTTGGCACAAAAGAAGCATGATGGGTACACTAGGTCACTGAGTATTAGATATTTTAGTGATTGACACTAGTGCTAGTGGGGGATTATTAGTATTAGTCCTTAGAGCCAATTATGAGATGATTGACAAGAGAATTTTTGTATCATATTTTATTAATAAAAGATAAAATTTATGGTTATTATATTTATTTCAGACCTATGTCAGATGAATAAGTATAATAATATCTTAGGGTAGTAGGTTCTAGTCTACAACATATCAATTGGTTGAATTAATAGTAGGTGATTGTAGATATATATAGAATACTACTCTTAACTATTCCTAATCAAGCATTAATATACAAGAATAATACTAATGCATTGAGACTAGCATGTAGGTCAACTAATGACTTAATCTCATAAGTCATGGATACATGATATCAAGTTGACACATGAGTATATATTAGAGAATATATACTAAATTGACCTGCCATGAGAATGTTTCATGGATCATTATATGAGTGTCATAATACTCTCATAGTGACTATTGGTATGAATAGTCCTTAAGCCTGAAGATACTACGGTTTCCTACATAAGGAGTTGTGTGTTTTGGCATCAACAAACGTCACCTATAACAAGGTAGACTATAAAGTCGATCACTGGATATACAATAAGTTAGGTGGAGGGATGTGAGCGATATAAATTGGATCTATCCCTTCCATATGATAGAACATATATCTGTAGGACCCTTGATTAAGTAGGACTACTAAAATTCATGGTCATGCACAAATAAGTCAATATGAGATATTGAGCTTATTTGGTTAAGTGAGTCTACTTGAATATCAAGAAGCATAAAGATTAACAAGAGGATGACACAGTCTATGTCTCATTGATCGATCTAGATATCATAGATAGAATGACCAAGTCATAAAAGATAATAGACACAGAAAGGTTAGGTCGGATCTCAACATTCTCATCACTTGGGTAGCAATGATGCATTACTAGATGTCACTCATTGTTTATGTATCTAAAATATTTGTTTAGAGACATTTCCAACGTTACAAGAACATATTGGGCCACATACAAAGAACATGTTGATTTGGAGATGAGTTTATTTTAGTTTGACTAAAATATGATGGACCCTAAGATTATAGGGTTAAGTATAATCCGAATTTAACTCATTGAGTTAGACTCAAATAAATTTGGATTAGACTCATTGGCTTATTAGATTAATGATTAATCTAATATATTAACATCCACTAAAGAAGATTAATGTCCATTACTAGAGATTATTGGAGTATTCATGAAAAAGGGAGACAAAAAGATATAAACCTTTTATATTCATTGGATGAGTACAAAAACATTTGTAAAAGTAACCTTTAGGTGAAGTAACTTTTTTGGTAAAGTAACCTTTTGATAAAGTAACCTTTTTGGTAAGATAACCTTTTTATGAAGTATCCTAATATAAGTGAAGTAACATTTTGGGTGATGGTGATCAATTTGGATTTTTGCTTCTTCTTCCTCATTTTATCTTGGCCAAAGAAACAACCTTGGGTAGTTGCTAGCACGACAAACGTTGTTCTTCTCTGAATACTGAGTTCATGCGACGAACGAAGGGCTTGTTCATATGGATATCATAGAGGCGTGAATACTTGATCATGCTGAGATCCACTGAGGACAAAGTTGCTGCCAGGAGTTCTGATGGGATCCGGTGCATTACTGTTGGTATAATCGCACCTATCCTTTCTACCACACACTCTCTATTTAAACCGCAAATGGCCCTCATGTAAATCAACCCTCCGCCACCGCCTCCCCCCGACGAAACAACCAAATAACAAAAATAAAAAAAATAAAAGTTAAATAAACAAACAACCGTGGCTTCTCAGTGGTCACCACCACCTTCCGAGGAACACATATTTATTAGAAACAAGTGCAACACGAGGACTTCCCAAGGGGTCACCCATCATAGTACTGCTCTCATCCAAACACAATTAACTTCGGAGTTCTGATGGCATCCGATGCATTAATGTTGGTATAATCATACACATTCTTTTTACCACACGCTCCTTATTTAAACCGCCAATGACCATCACGTGAATCAACCCTCCGCAAACAAACAGTAAAGACCTCCCACTAAAAAAATCAATGTGATGTACTGATAACAATCATTTTGTCACATAATTTTAGCCATTGATTTCCATGTTTTAAATCTCTTATATGATTAATTATTGATTTTTATCATGTTTATTGAGTTAGATTCGTATTATGAGTTTTGTTATAATTCTTCTTATTTTTATGGATTTATACTTATAATTATGTACTTTGTTCTTGTAGCTATTGAATTCAAGTTAGACCAAATTGCATATAAAGGAATGAGTAAAAGAGAAGTCTAATCTCAAGAAATCTAAATCATTGGATTAAATCTGAAGAAAATTGATTATAGGGCTCAGTTATAATTAATTCTTCTCATTCATCAAGATCTGGTTGATTCTAGTCAATATGTGTAGATGTGGGATGATCAGAGCCATTCATTAAGATCTAGCCATCCTGACCATTCAACTAGTTCTAGCTGATCTTGACCGTTCAATCAAATTTAATCTCATCAATTTACCTAGATCCGAAGAAATAAAATTGATGAAGCACTCTCGTAAATCATCAAACCTCCGTCGCCACCCTCCCACAATGAAACAACCAGATAACAAAAATAAAAAAAAATTAAAAGTTAAATAAACAAGCCACCATGGCTTCTAAGTGGTCACCACCACCTTCCAGGGTAAAAACATTAACAAATAAACAATCGATGAAAAATAAACACACTGATAACATATTTTTATTAAAAAGTAGGTGCAACACAAGGACTTACTATAGGGTCATCCATCGTAGTACTGCTCTCCTCCAAGCACGCTTAATTTCAAAGTTTTGATGTGATTCGGTGCAATAATGCTGGTATGATCGCATCTATCCTTTCTACCACATGCTCCATAATTAATCTGCCAACAGCCCTCGTGCGAATCAACCATCTGTCGCTGCTCTCCCCCCGATGAAACAACTAGAAAACAAAAATTAAAAAAAATAAAAGTTAAATAAATAAACCGCTAGGGCTTCTCAACAGTCACCACCACCTTCCGAGGAAAAAAATTAACAAATAAATAACCCACGGAAAATAGACACACTAGTAACACATTTTTATTAAAAAGTAGGTGCAACACAAGGATTTCCTAGGGGGTCACTCATCCTAGTACTGGTCTCACTGAAGCACGCTTAACTTTAAAGTTCTGATGGGATCCAGTGCATTACTACTGGTATGATCACACCCATCCTTTCTACCACACGCACTTTATTTAAACTGTCAAAGACCCTCACACAAATCAACCCTCTGCAAACAAATAGTACAATATCTCCCGCTAAAAAAATCAATATGACGTACTGATAACTACTATTTAGTCACATAATTTTAGCTGTTAATTTCCATATTTTGAATCTCTTATTTGGTTAATTATTGATTTTTATCATGTTTATTGAGTTGGATTTATATTATGAGTTTTGTTATAATTCTTCTTATTTTTATGGATTTGTACTTATAAGTACACACCTTTATCTTGTAGGCAGTTAGGCAAAATTGAACCAAAAGTTTGAGTCAAAGAGATGTCTAATCTCGAGAAATCTAAATCATTGGTTCAAATCCAAAGAAAATTGATCTTAGGGTTCAGATATAATTAATTCTTGTCATTCATCAAAATCTAGTTGATTCTAGTCAATCTATATAGATCTGAGATGATCAAAGTCATTCATTAAGATCTAGCCATCCTGACCATTCAACTGGTTCCAGCTGATCTTGACCATTCATTCAGATTTAATCTCATCAATTTACCTAGATCTGAGTAAATAAAATTAATAAAGTACTCACATGAATCAATCCTCTGCCGCCGCCCTCCCCCTATAAAATAACCAGCCAATAAAAATCAAAAAGTTAAAAGTTAAATAAATAAACCACCATGGCTTCTCAGCAGTTACTAACACCTTTTGGGGAGGGGGGGGGGGGGGAATTAACAAATAAACAATAGAAAAAAATAGACACACTGATATTACATTTTTATTAAAAAGTAGGTGCAATACAAGGACTTCTCAACGGGTCACCCATCGTAGTACTGCTCTCACCCAAGCACACTTAACTTCGAAGTTTTGATGGGATCCAGTGTATTAGTACTGGTATGATCACACTCACACTCATCCTTTTTTCCATACGCTCCATATTTAATCCACCAAAAGCCCTCGCGCGAATCAACCCTCTACTGCTACCCTCCCCCAATGAAACAATCAGACAAAAAAATGAAAATTTTTAAGTTAAATAAACAAACCTCCAGCTTCTCAGTAGTCACTACCACCTCCTAGGGAAAAAAATTAACAAATAAAGAACCCATGAAAAATAGACACATTGATAACATATTTTTATTAAAGGGCGACTCATCCTAGTACTGGAGTCTCGCCCAAGGACACTTAACTTCAAAGTTCTGATGGGATCAGGTGCATTAGTGCTAGTATGATCGCACCCATCCTTTCTATCACATGTTCCCTATTTAAACTGCCAATGGTCCTCACACAAATCAACTCTCCACAAACAAATTGCACAATACCTCCCGCTAAAAAAAATCAGTGTGACATACTGATAACTACCATTTTATCATATAATTTTAACCCTTAATTTCCATGTTTTAAATTGTTGGTGCAGGGAGCACCAGACGATCGAAGTTAAGTTTTGATTATGGCAAATGGTCCAAAGTTAAGATGTCTTGTTATCTAACAAGCGTGAATGAACTTACAGGAAAGTCCTAAGTGTTCTTAGGCAAAAGTCCTAGTGTATTCTAGGCAGGTGGAATCCCCTAGGGGGAGGTAACCCTAGGTGATGGAAAGTCCTAACTGCGGTTAAGCAAGGTGAAGTCCTGGCGGGTAGAGCAATTTGGGCGAAATCCTAAAGTCGGGGACTCTAGGTAAAAATCTTGGTGGTCTTGAACCAGGTGGAAGTCTGGATGGTTGGGGATCGGACGTCCAGCAGAAAAATCTTGAAGACTCGGACGCTGAACAAAAGTCCAATCGATCTGGAGGAGTAGGTGAGAACGTGTTCCACGAAGAGGGAACAGTAGACATCGGTTCAACGTAGAGTTTCAGCCAAACTCAAAGTCAGAATCGGACAGTTCGGAGACTGTCAAAATAATTTATTATTTTATATTTTATTGTACTAACTCTATTTTACAGGGTATATTAGTATTTGGACTAATATGCCTTACAGGAAGTGGAAAGCACAAAAGAGCCTCCGATGAACAGTGTTCAAGGTGCCTTCCATGGAGATTGAAGGCACCTCCAGTGAACAGTATTCAAGGTGCCTTCCATGGAGCTTGAAGGCGCCATCGGACAGATAAAATTCGGAGAAAGTAGATTTTATCAACGACCAAATCTGCGAGGATGGAATTCAAGCTAGAGACGCCTTCCATGGAGGCTGAGGTGCCTTCAACAGCCTATTTAAGGTAGGTTCGAGTAGAGCCTTAATATCACTTGATCTTCGCAATCTTTCTACTACACGCCGCTCAAAAGACGATCTGACGAAGATGTAATGCAACTCCGACAACCGGAAGCCCAAAATTCTTTATTCGTAGTTGTCGGTATACATTCAATTATTGCACTTATACAATTGTACTTGTAATTTCTGGATTGATAGTGAATTGCCCAAAGTAAACACTCAACGAGTGGGGAGCTTGGAGTAGGAGTCGTCACAGGCTCCGAATCAAGTAAAAGAAACTTGTTAGCGATTGCTTTTGCTTTGTTCTTTTCCGCTGCATTATTACTCTATGTTTTTCGTAAAACGTGAAAAATTCACGAGCGCTATTCACCCCCTCTAGTGCTTTTCGATCCTACATAAATTTCGTATTTGGTTAATTATTGATTTTTATCATGTTTATTGAGTTAGATTTGTATTATGCGTTTTGTTATAATTCTTCTTAATTTATGGATTTCTACTTATAATTATGCACTTTTTTCTTGTAGGTATTGAATTCAAGTTAGGCCAAATTGAATCAAATGGTTTGAGTCAAAGAGATGTCTAATCTAGAGAAATCTAAACCATTGGTTCAAATCTAAAGCAAATTGATTATAGAGCTCAGATATAATTAATTCTTGTCATTCATCAAGATCTGGTTGATTCTAGTCAATTTGTATAGATCTAGGATGATCAGAGTCGTTCATTAAGATCTAGCCATTCTGACCATTCAACTGGTTCTAGTCGATCTTGATCGTTCACTCAGATTTAATCTCATAAATTTACTTAGATTCGAGGAAATAAAATTAATGAAGCACTCATGTGAATCATCAAGCCTCTGTCGCCACCCTCCCCCCATGAAACAACCAGACAATAAAAATCAAAAATTAAAAGTTAAATAAAAAAAACCGCCGTGGCTTCTCAACAGTCACCACCACCTTCCGGGGGGAAAAAATAACAAATAAACAATCGACGAAAATAGATACTGATAACACATTTTTATTAAAAAATGTGTGCAACACAAGGACTTCCCATGGGGTCACCCATCGTAGTACTGGTCTCGTCTAAGCATGCTTAAGTTCGGAGTTCTGATGAGATCCAGTGCATTAATACTAGTATGATCGCACCCCAACCATTTTACCACACACTCCCTATTTAAACCGTCAACAACCCTCACTCTCCACCGCCTCCCTCGCCCCGACAAAACAACCAAACAATAAAAATTAAAAAAATTAAAAGTTAAATAAACAAACGGCTTCTTAGCAGTCACCACCACCTTCTGAAAATACACACTAATAACACATTTTTATTAAAAAGTAGGTGCAACACAATGACTTCCCAAGGGGTCACTCATCTTAGTACTACTCTCTCCTAAGCACAGTTATAGTTCTGATTAGATTCAGTGCATTTGCGTTGGTATGATCACACTCATTCTTTCTACCACATGCTCCCTATTTAAACCACCAATGACCCTTGCATGAATCAACCATCTGTAACAAACTGTACAATACCTCCCGCTAAAAAAGAATCAATGTGACGTACTGATAACTACCATTTTGTCACATAATTTTAACCTTTAATTTTCATTTTTAAATCTCCTATTTGGTTAATTATTGATTTTTATCATGTTTATTGAGTTGGATTCTTATTATGAGTTTTGATATAATTCTTCTTATTTTTATGGATTTCTACTTATAATTATGCACTTTTATCCTGTACGTATTGAACTCAAGTTAAACCAAATTGAATCAAAAGGTTTGAGTCAAAGAGATCTCTAATCTTGAGAAATCTAAATCATTGGTTCAAATCTGAAGCAAATTGATCAATGGGCTCAAATATAATTAATTTTTATCATTCATCAAGATCTAATTGATTCTAGTGAGTCTATGTAGATGTGGGATGATTAGAGCCATTCATTAAGATCTAGTCATCCTAACCATTCAATTGGTTCTAGACAATCTTGACCGTTCACTTAGATTTAATCTCATAAATTTATCTAAATCTGAGGAAATAAAATTGATGAAGCACTCATGTGAATTAACTCTCCGCCGCTGCCCTCCCCCCAATGAAACAACCACACAACAAAAATAAAAATAAAATAAAAGTTAAATAAACAAACCGTCGCTGCTTCTTAGTGGTCACCACCACCTTCCACAAGAAAAAAATTAACAAATAAACAATAGGCAAAAAGTAGACACACTGACAACACATTTTTATTAAAAAATAGGTACAATAGGAGGACTTCCCAGGGGATCACCCATCCTAGTTCTGCTTTGGTCTTAGCACGCTTAACTTCATAGTTCTGATGAGATCTGGTGCATTAGTGCTTGTATGATCGCACCCATCCTTTCTACCACATGTTCCCTATTTAATCCGCTAATAGCCCTCGTGCGAATCAACCCTACCTGGATGCCCTCCCCTTAATGAAACAACCACAGCAAAAATATATATAAAAAATAAAAGTTAAATAAATAAACTGTCATGGCTTCTCAGCGGTCACCACCACCTTCCGAGGGAAAAAAATTTAACAAATAAACATATTGGCGCAGTTAGCACTGATGGTCAAACTTGAGTTTTGATGAATGACAAATCAGGTAAAGTTAGACATGTTTCAATTTAACCATATTACCGAGTGTGCAGGGTTAACTAACCCTACTCAGGATGTTTTATTCCTAATTGGTTGAAGACCGGATGTATAATTCCGACAAGTCAGGATGTTCGATTCCTGATAGGTTAAAGTCCAAATATGGGATTCTGGCAAGCAACAGAATATACGATTCCTGTTTGAGAAGACTAGATGTGCGATTTCGGTAGATCGGGATGTGCGATTCCCGATTGAAGAAGACCGAATGTGTAATTCTGGTAGGTCAGGATGTTTGATTTCTAAAGTCTGGATGTTTGATTCTGGAAGGTAACTCTACACCTGGTAAGTAGAGGTAACTCACTAGAGGAGAGTGACTAAGTGAGGATGCGTCCCCGTTCAAAGGGACATTAGGCGTCAGTCTAATTTAGATCCATTTCAGAAACCTAAATTAAGACCCTGACTAGATCCTAATCTCAAGGAGGCAAGGTCTAATTACTATTCATTATTACTGTGCTAATATTTGTCTTGCAGATGATTAGACTAACACTTTTTGCAGGGCAAAAAGAGCACAAAAGGCTTCGGGTGAACAGTGCCCGAGGCACCTTCAAGCATAGGAAGGCACCTTCGTACTGTTCATAGAAGGTGCCTTTGGTACTGTAGAAGGTGTCTTCTGTATGATAAAATTTAGACCTCATTGCAGATAAGGAGTGGGTGGTTGGGGATCAGATTTCTCACATTGGAGGCACCTTCAAGGCTATGGAAGGCGGCTTTCATGCTCAATAAAAGGATGTTTCTCCCAAGGCCTCAACATCAACTTCTATACGAGCTTCTATGCGTCCAAATGACTTTCTAACTGCTCCAACTTGTTGTCGCTACTCTACTACGACTCTGCTATGTCTGATTTCCACTGAGAAGCTACCTAAACACTAAGCTAAAGCCGACCAACTATAAACAAGTGTTTGGTAACAAGTTAATTACTGCACTTACTTTCTACAAACTGGAAGTGTAGCGAGTTACACTTCTCTGACTTTTCTTTTACTCGATTACTCTTCCAGAGGTTCTAGAAGAGTTATTTAGTGGATTACCCATCGATAGGTCTGTGGGACCTGGGTCTTAGAGTAGGAGTCGCCGAAGGCTCTGAACCAAGTAAAATCGGTCGCATGTTTTATTGCTTGTTCTTTTATTTTTCTTTAGTACTTAATTTTTAGTTGTGCACTTGATTTTATAAAATGAAAAAAAAACAAGTTTTTCAAAACCATGTGATTCACCCCAATCTCACGTGCGTCTCGATCTAAGAAGTGGTATCAGAGCAAGTTCTGCTCTGAATTGGTGCAACCACCAATCAAGTCAGGGGAACCATTTTTTTGGATTTTGTTGTTTGTTCTTTGCATCTTACTTGAATTGGTAAAACTTACCCTTTCAAGTAATTATTTTTCGTTTGGTTTTACTTAAAATTTATGCCGCACCACTCAAGTTGTCAACACATTTTTTCTTTTCTCAAACACTACTAATCCAAGACCAAGTCTTGGTACCTTTTTCTAGTTTTTTCTTTTAACAAATCAAATAACCCAACTTAAGGGATTCACCACCACTTGTCCTCCTTTATTCAAAGGAAATGACTTTCCATACTGGAAGAAAAGGATGAAAATTTATTTAAAGATGAATATCAAGCAATGGTTCATCATCTGATGAGGGTACCGGGTGCTTGTAGATGAAGTAATAAAAGTACCACTCGATCTAGAAAGATGGAGTCCAGAAAATAAAAAGAAAGCTCATATCGACTCTAAAGCATTGAACACGATCCCATGTAGACTCACAAAGGAAGAGCTCAATCGAAGGAACTCCCGATTCGAAGGTAACGAAACACGACCTACTTCTTAATTCATTAGTTAACATTAAAATATAGGATGGTGAGACCATAAACCTGCACCACGCTTGAATCAAGGACATCCTCAATGGATTTCACCTAATTGAACATTAGATCAAAAACTGGAATGTAATAAAGTACGCTCGTAACTCATTCCCTAGAAATGCACTATGGGCATCAATCATAGATGCCTATAAGATTTATAGGAACCTCTCTAAATTAAAACTAAATGAATTATTTTGTGAATTAAAGCTACATGAACAAACTAACGACCCAAAGGTCTAGAAAGGAATTACTTTTCTTGTAGGTACATCAAAGGGAACTAAACCTGAAGATGAGACTGAATCTGAATCAGAGTCAGATGAAGAAGAGCAACTAGTGAACCTGGTAAGGAAGATGTTCACTAGATGCAAGAAAAGCTTCACCAAATAGGACATGAAGAAGATGTCCAAGTCTGCATCCAACAACACAAAAGCAAACGTCATATGCTACGATTGTAATAAGAAGGGGCACTTCAAACACGAATGCCCGACCGAAGTCTAAGTCAAGAAGACAAAGCAAAAGAAAACACTAAAAGTGACTTGGGATGAGTCTTTGGATGGATCAAGAGCAGACAAATCGAAGCAAGCAAGCTACCTCATATGGATGGCAAACAAAGGTGACTTAAACGAAGAAGATGAGTCTGAATATGAGTCGAGCCATAAATCTTCATCCGGGTCAGACTGGCCTGATGTAAATTATTTTATCAGCATAAATTCATTTAAGATAATTTCTTGAATAAATAAAAAATTAATTAAAATCGAGGAACATAATAAACAACTCCTAAAGGAAAATAACATCCTTAAGGAAAAACTAAACATGAACTCGGTGACTAGCCAAGTTCAAGACAAATATTTAAGTCAGTTGTAAAACATGAGGAAGAAAATTATGTCCTGAAAAGTCAAGTCAATGAGCTCAAAGGGCAGTTGAAAAAGTTTACCTCGAGAACCAAGTACCTAAACATGATGCTTAGATCCCAAAGAGCTGTGTATAATAAAACTGGACTTGGATACAAGTCTAACACTGTGATTAAATCATTTTTAACTGTAACTCAAAATTCAAAGTTAACTAAAGCTTGGGTTCCAAAAGCATGCCTAACCATGCAAGTAGGACTCAATCAATACTATATACCAAAAGATAAAATTCACTATATAAATCCAAATAAACCAAATAAATTACTCTTAACCTCAAAAATTAAAACCTCAAAAATAAATTTAAAGAATAAAGTAAATAAACCTAAATTAAACAAAAAAATCAATATAAACTCAGACTATAACCAAGTCTACTATAACTATAAAGCAAATCGACATAAACCTAAAACCTAAGCCCGAAGTCCAATAATTTAGGGGAAGACTTCAAACTAGTTGACACCTACAAAAATAATAATTTACCCGAGTGGGTAATTAGGACTAGATTAAATAGGGACAAAAGTTTAACTTGATAAATGATACTGGTGAAGTTTTGGATGATAGTAGGTTAAGAAAGCTCTACCTATGCATGTCTAGGAATATATGACTTCGGCCTGTATATTTGGCTTAGTGGAACTAACTGAAGCTACCCCTTACGAATCCTGACTAGTTAGACCAGAGCTTTGTATTAAGTTCAGTGGATAGGACTATTTAGAAAATTTCGAAGGCATGATTATTCTAATGATGTCTAGGTGACTCACCACAACTTAGAAGTTTATCCAAAGAATACATGTTTGTTGAACCTAAAATTAAATTTGAATCTAACACAAAGTTAAACCAAACCCTGAAATTCAACTTAACTCATCTCACAAAATTATAGGATTCCCTGATTGAAAATATAGATCAGGTGAGATGACTAAGGATTTAATTTAAAATAAAAATTAAAATTAAAATTAAAATTCAAGTTCAAATTTTAATTTAATTCAAACTAAGGTCACACTTAAACTGAATGTTGGTGCAATATCCCTTAGGTCAAGGTTGACTGGTTTGACCAAGCTTGAGTCTTGGTCATAGTTTCAATGTTTGACAATACACGTAGACACATGGACAATGCAGGTGCAGTTGGTCATGTGGGGAGACTCTGATCAGGGACTGATCAGTGTGATTGAAGAAGAGTCAAGTAGGTCAAGGATGACCGGATACTTGACTGGGAAGACCTAACTAGGATGTTAGGCAGAAGAAGGAAAGTCCTAGTGAGTGAAGCTAGGCAAAAGGAAAGTCCTAGTGAGTGAAGCTAGGCAAAAGGAAAGTCCTAGTGAGTGAAGCTAGGCAAAATGGAAGTTCTAGTGAGTGAAGCTAGGCAAAATGGAAGTCCTGGTGAGTGAAGCCAGGCAGAAGGAAAATCCTGGTGAGTGAAGCCAGGTGAAAGACCTAGTGAGTGAAACTAGGCAGTGTGAAAGTCCTAGTGAGTGAAGCTAGGCAGATGGAAAACCCTAGTGAGTGAAGCTAGGTGAAAGCCCTGTTGGTGCGGGAAGCATCTAACGATCAAACCTAAGTTTTGATAATGGCAAAGGATTCAAAGTTAAGGTGAGTTGTGATCTAACATGTTGAATGAGTGTCTCAGGAAAAGTCCTAACTGCGGTTAGGCAGAGGGAAAACCCTAGGGGGTGGTAACCCTAGGTCATAGGGGGTGGCAACCCTATGCGGAAAGTCTTGGCAGGTCGATAGCTTCAGGCAAAAGTCCTAGGGGGTGGTAACCCTAGGTGGAAAGTCCTGGTGTCGCGAACCAGGTGAAAGTCTGGACTAGCCGGGAAGCGGATGTCCAGCAGAAAGTCCGGAAGCGTCGAGTGCTGAGCAAAAGTCCAGTCGATCTGGAGGATCGCACTGGCAACAGGTAAATCTCCTGAGTGGAGTAGGTGAGGACGCGTTCCCCGTAGAGGGAACAATAGGCGTCGGGTCGACCTAGGGTTTCCGGTAGGAAACCCGAAGTCAGACTCGGACAGTCCGGAGACTGTCTATACTTCATTTATCACATTTATTGCATTAGGTGCTAACTTTGTGTTGCAGGGTAGTGTTTGGGACTAACGTATCTTGCAGGGGCAAAGGAGCAACCTAAAGCCTCGGATGAACAGTGTCCGAGGCGCCTTCATGGAGCTTGGAGGCGCCTCGGGTGCAAGGCAAGGAGCTGGCTGCGAGAAGCTGTTCAAGGCGCCTTGGTGAACAGTGTAAGGCGCCTTGAACAGATGAAGGCGCCCTGTGAACAGTGGAAGGCGCCTTGAATCTGTGATAAGGTTCAACCAGTTCGCCCCTTATCTCCGTGGCTGACTCGGCCATTCAAGGCGCCTTGGTGAACAGTAGAAGGCGCCTTGAACACCCTTTATAAGGGGTTTCGACCAGCAGCTCTCTTCAACGAACTCCAAGCAATCCTTACGCTACAAGCTGCTCTAGAAACGCCCAGAAGTGCTGTTACAAGTCCCCGACAACCCGGAGCTTCAGATTCTGCTACTTTATTGTTGTCGGTATAATTTGTTTTAGTTCTTTCAATTATAATATCTTATTGTACATTTTACGAGCTTATAGTTGTTGCCCACGGAAAGCGATCAAGGATCGCGGGCCTTCGAGTAGGAGTCGCCTTAGGCTCCGAACGAAGTAAAATCTCTCGTGTCTCTCTGTGTGTGTTTGTTCTTTATTCCGCTGCGTGTTTTTAAACTCCGATAGTTTTCCGATTTGAAAAAGAAATAGCCACGAGCGCTATTCACCCCCCTCTAGCGCGTCTCGATCCAACAAGTCCAAGTAGGTCAAGAGAGTGACCGGATACTTGGCATGAAGAGAAAAGTCCAAGTGGGTCAAAGGGATTGACCGGACACTTGGTGTGGGAAGTCCTAGCAGGTCAAGGGAGTGACTAGGTGCTAGGCATGACGTACCAACAGGTTAGGGTTGACCGGATGTTGGTTTGGGAGGTTTGAGACTTGGTTTTGGGCAAAAACCAAGTGCTGGATCGATCAGTGGATCGATCCAGACCTTTCCCAGTGAACAGAAAGCCTCTGGATCGATCAGTGGATCGATCCAGAGGTCCCAATCGATCAGTGGATCGATTGGGACGCTGCTGCTTCGCGCGATAAGCGCTGGATCGATCATGGATCGATCCAGGCATTTTTTCCAGAGCACAGAGGCGCTCTGGATCGATCCGTGGATCGATCCAAAGCCTCCCCGATCGATTGGGAGCAATCCAATCAATCGGGATCCGACCGTTGGCGTCGATAAAGGCCGCAGGCGCACGATTCCTTCGGATCACTTCACCGATTCAACTCAGATCTTCACCAGCTCCTCCACAGCTCTTCTCAAGCTCGAGATCGCCAGTTCTTGAAGGTTCTTGGAGGCTCTTCCAAGTCAAGAGGCGGATCAAAGCAAGAAGAAGAAACTAGGGTTAGGGTTTGTGCTTTCATTGTAAGCTTGTATTTCTTTACTACCCTTTCTTCTTCTTGTATTGAGTCTTGTAGGGCTTTTCCGCCCTTGGTAGTTACCATAAAGGAGAGTTTTACTAGTGGAGGGTGTGTGCGTTGGTGTGGATCCTTGGACTAGTCACCTCTTGTGAGGTGGATACCAAGTAAACCAACCGTGTTAGCGTTGTGTGATTGTTTCTTTGTATTTCCGCTGCGCATCCTTGAAGAAACAAGCAACGAAGCACACCGAGCAAGCGACGAGCTATTCACCCCCCCTCTAGCTACTTTTGGTCCTAACAAGTGGTATCAGAGCAAGGTTGCTCTTCACCGGAATCATCGCCGGAAGGGTCAAGCATAACAAGCAAAGCTAGAGGGTGAAGAAGTTGGAGCAAATTCTTCAAGTTCAAGATTTTATCAAGCTTAACTTCAAGATGCAATTCCAAGATGGACTTGGATTTGACACAAGGGTGGCTCCACCATACACTTCCACGAGTTTCAATTCTTGGAAATCAAGAATCGAAAATTTCCTTATGATGGAGATAGAGCAATGGTTTGCTCTAATGGAAGGCTTCGAGGCTCCAAAAAATTCAAAGGGCAAGCTTCTCAAGAAGAGCAAATGGAGCTCGGAGCAAATCCAAAGGTGCGAGGCCAATGACAAAGTGACCAAGCTTTTGGTCAATTTATTGCCAAGCACCATCCTTTGCAAAATTGGAGAATTTGAAGATGCAAAGGAATTATGGAGCAAATTGGCCAAGCTTCATGAAGAGATCCCCTCCACTGTACAAGAGCAAGAAGAATCTAGAGAGGGTGACTCTTTAGAGCAAGACCAAGAGGAGGACTCCGAGGTTGAGAGATGCTCAACCTCCGAAGAAGAGGAAATCCAAGAAGCTTCATCCTCAAGGGAATGCATCGAAGGGAACAAGGAGGGAGCATACTCCTTGTTTCATATTCAAGATGGTGAAGCCTCCACCTCTAGGATTGAGGGGGAGCAATCCTTGGTGAAACCGGATCAAGAAGAAGGAGAAGCCTCGACATCCGGGTCAAGAGACGAAGAGGAGGAAGAAGATTCTACCTCCACAAGTCAAGCAAAATCAAATGGAGGAGAATCAAGGTCCGATCAAGAGGAAGCTTCTACCTCCGGATCCAAAGGAAAAGATGTCACCCCTACAAGCAAAGGTATAAATGTTTCAATTAATAATAAAAATCATATTATATGCTTTGAATGTAGGGAACATGGGCACTACAAGAGCAAGTGCCCTAAATTGGCCAAGAAGAAGGGCCAAGTGACACAAAAGGGCAAGGTGAAGCCCAAGGAGACCATCCCCAACACAAAGAAGAGCAAGGAGCATATTATATGCTCCTCTTGCAATCAAAAGGGGCATTACCGAAGTCAATGCCCTAAGGGGAAGAAGGTGGTCAAGGCTCATGGAGGAAGCTCAAGTCAAGGGGGAGCCTCCAAGGTAAAGAAGAAGGTAACATTTATTGAGCCTACCCCTTTACATTATGGTAAAAAGCATGATAGTTCAAATTTTTATCATTTTAATGCAATTTACCATAAGAATAGAAAGCATGAGGGCTTTAAGGAAAAGCATGTGGCCCTACATGCTAAAACTACCCAACCTAAGGTTAGGAAGGCAGATAGACATTTGGGCGGGAACACTAAGTATAATAGATACATGCCCAAGAACAAAAATGCTCATGAACCAAAACCTAAGGATTTAATGATAGAAAATCAAGTCTTGAGGTCAAGGCTTGATAAAATGGAAAAGACCCTAAAAAGGATGGAAAATATCCTAAAAGGGCAAAATGAGCATAGCCTAGGTCTAGGAGAACAAAGGTCATCTAATGGCCATAGAGGTTTGGGATACAAACCCAAGGCTAAGAAGGATGTGCCCTCTTACCATAGGGTTCCATATAGTTATGGAACCAACCCTAGGTCTAGTGGTCAAGTCAAAAATACTAGGAAGGTTATTCCTAAGAGTATTTTTGCAATAAATGTGACTAATGCTTCTAAGAAGTCTAAGAAAGTCACAAACAAGGTCACAAGGGAGGCCATCTCTAGAGTTGACCTAGAAAATGTGACCAAGGCTTCTAAGAAGCCCAACAAGGTCACTAGGAAGATATCTAGGGAAGTTATCCCTAGTGAGTACCTAGAGCATCCAAGGAGCACCAATAGGTGTTGGGTTCCTAGGAGCATCTTCTCTACCCCATAGATGGGTTAGAGAGTGTCAACTCCGATTAGAAGGGTAGTTAACCCAACTTTGAGGAAATTGACACTCAAGGAGCATTTTCAAGGTTTTGTTAACCTTTGAAAATGAAATGGAATTATTATTTACTCCTTGAAAGAGTAAAATGTGCCTAATGGTGGAAAATTGATTTTATTTAAAAAAAAAAGGCATAAATTGGGAAAATCTAGAGAAATACCAAGTTGGGATTTTGGTATTCTCTTAGAAATTTTGAGGCAATCCGGGCCTTGATTTATGTGTTTACTCTTGAGGAAAAATGGAATACGCCAACATTTGAGGATATGCTTAATTTTTAAGTGGCATAAACAAATCAAGAGATTAAAGAAATGTCAAGTTGGGTTTTGGCATTTTCTTAAGGAAATTGGGCGATTTAGGGTTTATGCTCTTTGATTTAGCTAAGTGGTTAAGGATACTTAGATAGGTAATCTAGGTATATTTCATTTATGCTAAACCTTGCCATGATTGTTTGCCCATAATATGCCATGACATCATATTTTATTTTAATTTATATTTTGCATTCATGACTTATCATGAAAAATACAAAAATACCATGTCATGTCATACATACATCATGTAGTTATAGGAATCTTTCTTTTGAAAGTTATTTTATTTTTGATGTATGCCATAACATAATCATGCATTAGTTTAATTCCTTGTAATTAAGGACAAATGGCATTTAACAACACTTATTAACAAGTGACATCCTAGGTGGATGTCTAATATCTCTAAAATGCCTAGATAGATATGCATGATCCCTAAATTAGGGCAAAACCAAAATCTACATCTCACAAAGACTATAAGGTGACTTGTATGTGTTTTAGTGCACATTAGATACAAGTGAGATGTTAGGATGATGAACAAAGCTCAAGATGTTGATTTAGTGCATTCTTTTGAGTTTTTAGGTTCATCAAAACACATAGTTATGTGTTTTCCCATCATTGGGAAAGCTAATGTACAAGTCATGTGCATTATGCCCAAGGAACATGATGGGATATTGGTTTTGAAAATGTTTTTTAAAAAAAAAATGCTTTTGGAAAACCATGGTGAAGGCTATCTTTTGATAGTAATCACCATTGAAGAGTTAGACACAAACTTGAAGAAAACGCTAAAGTTTTAGCAAGTTTTCAAGCTTGTGTCAATCTTTGAAAATATGATGTATTTTCATAGAAAACTATTTTTCCATGATTAAGTATGCCCTATATAATGTCTACACGAAATTTCATGATTTTTGGATTTTTGTAGAATTTTCTAGGGGTTTCTGAAGTTGACTGAAATGGAATTTCAGCAACTATCAGAGCTCCGATCGATCCATGGATCGATTGGAGTGCCTGAATTGATCCGTGGATCGATTCAGAAGGCAAGTCTCCCGCGAGCAGAAGCTCGCTGGATTGATCAGCCGATCGATCCAGGTAGTCTGAATCGATCAGTGGATCGATTCAAAATGGTTCAATCGATTGGAACCCAACTCCAATCGATCCAAGTTGCTGATTTTGGCTGGGAAGGCCTGATTTCAGCATCTTTGAACCTCTTTGAGTCTAGGTAACCATTCCAAACCCCTAAAATACATTTGTATACATAAAAAGGGTGTTTTCGTGTGGAAAACAAGGATGGATTGGTTAAGGAAGGCTAAGTTGAAGTTTAGGTTGAGGTTTGTTTCAAATTTTAAATGTTTGAACCTCAAAAACTTCTCAATTTGGGTTTCCTAAAGGTTTAGGGATTCCAAGTCATTGTTGGTGCAATGACAGAAGTTACCACCATGTCTTTAGGGGGAGGGACTCTTTAAAGGCATGAAAATTATTTTTCATAAACCTTGGAAGGTGGTTAACCTTCCGTTAAGAAAATGCTCATGGATGAGTGTTTGAACTTGATATGGGGAGTGGATATCCTCAGTATTTCAAGTGATCTCAAGTAGTTGAAAAATGCTCAAGGTTGGGCATTTGTCTACATTGAGGAAGAATTTAGCAGGAAGAATGAAGGGGATGGAACCTTCATTATCGTATTGCTCACAACAAGTGAAGTTATGAACATTGAGGGGCAACTCTTCAGGGGGAGAGTTTTCAACAATGGATTTGTTGAAGTATGCCCAAAATTGAGGCACGGGTTAATGTGTGCTCAAGGATGGGTTGATGTGTGCCAATAGGGGGAGAATGTGTGGTTTAAGTTAAGCCTTCATTACCTATGGGGGAGGACATAGGGGGAGAATGAAGGGAACCAACATTCATACTTTGGCATGAATGGAGTTAAGGCTATGAGATTAGCTTAACTCAGAATGGTCTAAACTTAAAGGTATTGTCAAACATCAAAAAGGGGGAGATTGTTGGTGCAATATCCCTTAGGTCAAGGTTGACTGGTTTGACCAAGCTTGAGTCTTGGTCATAGTTTCAATGTTTGACAATACACGTAGACACATGGACAATGCAGGTGCAGTTGGTCATGTGGGGAGACTCTGATCAGGGACTGATCAGTGTGATTGAAGAAGAGTCAAGTAGGTCAAGGATGACCGGATACTTGACTGGGAAGACCTAACTAGGATGTTAGGCAGAAGAAGGAAAGTCCTAGTGAGTGAAGCTAGGCAAAAGGAAAGTCCTAGTGAGTGAAGCTAGGCAAAATAGAAGTCCTAGTGAGTGAAGTTATGCAAAATGGAAGTCCTGGTGAGTGAAGCCAGACAGAAGGAAAATCCTGGTGAGTGAAGCCAGGTGAAAGACCTAGTGAGTGAAGCTAGGCAGTGTGAAAGTCCTAGTGAGTGAAGCTAGGCAGATGGAAAACCCTAGTGAGTGAAGCTAGGTGAAAGTCCAAGTAGGTCAAGAGAGTGACCGGATACTTGGCATGAAGAGAAAAGTCCAAGTGGGTCAAAGGGATTGACCGGACACTTGGTGTGGGAAGTCCTAGCAGGTCAAGGGAGTGACTAGGTGCTAGGCATGACGTACCAATAGGTTAGGGTTGACCGGATGTTGGTTTGGGAGGTTTGGGACTTGGTTTTGGGCAAAAACCAAGTGCTGGATCGATCAGTGGATCGATCCAGGCTCTGGATCGATCACTGGATCGATCCAGATCTTTCCCAGCGAACAGAAAGCCTCTGGATCGATCAGTGGATCGATCCAGAGGTCCCAATCGATCAGTGGATCGATTGGGACGCTGCTGCTTCGCGCGATAAGCGCTGGATCGATCATGGATCGATCCAGGCGCTCTGGATCGATCCGTGGATCGATCCAAAGCCTCCCCGATCGATTGGGAGCAATCCAATCGATCGGGATCCGACCGTTGGCGTCGATAAAGGCCGTAGGCGCACGATTCCTTCGGATCACTTCACCGATTCAACTCAGATCTTCACCAGCTCCTCCATAGCTCTTCTCAAGCTCGAGATCGCCAGTTCTTGAAGGTTCTTGGAGGCTCTTCCAAGTCAAGAGGCGGATCAAAGCAAGAAGAAGAAACTAGGGTTAGGGTTTGTGCTTTCATTGTAAGCTTGTAAGCTTGTATTTCTTTATTACCCTTTCTTCTTCTTGTATTGAGTCTTGTAGGGCTTCTCCGCCCTTGGTAGTTACCATAAAGGAGAGTTTTACTAGTGGAGGGTGTGTGCGTTGGTGTGGATCCTTGGACTAGTCACCTCTTATGAGGTGGATACCAAGTAAACCAACCGTGTTAGCGTTGTGTGATTGTTTCTTTGTATTTCCGCTGCGCATCCTTGAAGAAACAAGCAACGAAGCACACTGAGCAAGCGACGAGCTATTCACCCCCCCCTCCCCCCCCTCTAGCTACTTTTGGTCCTAACACTGAATTCTTCTCCTTTCTTCCTAATCTTTATAGGAATCTAAGTGGATATTCGATAGTGGTTGCTCTCGACACATGACTGGGGATCAAAAAATATTTACAAACTTGACATAAAAGACTAGAAATAGTTGCCTTTGGAAATAATAACAAACTTAAGATAATTGGGATATGTAACATTGAACTAGAATCTAACTTTGTTATTCATAAAGTACTACTTATTAAAAAATTTAAATTTAATCTACTCAGTGTTAGTCTATTGTGTGATTCAAAATATAAGGTTAGATTTATATCCACTGGATGTGTAATTAAGCACATAAAAGACCCTACAATAAAATTGAAAGGACTTAGGAATAATAACATTTATATAATTAACCTAGCCAACCCCTTACCTATGTGTCACTTGACACAAAAAGAGGAAATCTAGTTGTGGCATAGGAGAATGTTTCACATTAACTTTAGAAACCTCTCCAAACTAAATGGCTTAGTTAGAGGACTACCAAAACTACCCAACTTAAACTCAACAATCTGTAATGCTTGTCAACAAGAAAAATTTACTAAGTCAATCCACAAATCAATTAATCTAACTCAAACTAATTCAATCCTTGAATTACTACATTTAGATCTATTTAACTCATATGGGATTAAGTACAATAATGGAAATTTATATTGTCTAGTAATAATTGATGATTACTCAAGATTCACTCAGGTAAAATTCCTAAAAAATAAAGATAGAACATTTGAAATATTTAACAATCTTTGTAAACAAATTTAAAATGAAAAATATTTGAAAATTAAGAGAATCAGGAGTGATAATGGTCGGGAGTTTAAAAATCATAAGTTCACTAAATTATACTTAGAAAATGAGTACCACCAAGAATTCTCATGCCCTAACACACATCAATAAAATGAAATAGTGTAAAGAAAAAATAGAACTCTCTAAGAAGCCACTAGAACAATGCTTAATGAATACCAATTACTAAAATATTTCTGGGCAGAAACTATTAGTACAACCTGCTATATACAAAATAGATCACAACAATAAATAAGAAACATAATAAAACTCTATTTGAAATTTACTATAATAAATTACCAAATATCAAATACTTTAAGGTATTTGGATGTCCTATTTACATATTAAACACAATAGAATACTTAAGAAAATTTATCTCAAAAGAAGAAAATAGAATCTGCTAGGATATATACTAAAAGCCTAGCTTTTGTATGAATATTTATATTTTAAAATGAGAATCACTTTGGTCAAATGTTGCATTCTATATGTTAATGCAGTTGTCCATTTAATTTATATTATAGATAACATGATGTGTGGTGTCACACAAAAGATCATGTTATCAGTTCCTCATAAATTATAAATAGTAGCTCACGACCGAGATGGATAGGGACAAACCATTGGAACGGTTATAGTGTAATTGGTATTAGTCCATCTTGACTATAAAATTACACTAGTACACTATGTGTGTATTGAGCAAGACCATTTGAGGTTGTTCGATTTATACTGATTGTGTAACGACCCGCCTTCTACTAACTAAGCTGTAAGGCCGAACCGTCACATTATGCTGTGCTAAGCTATATCCATGACCATCACTAAGTCTAGATGCGGAAGCTGTACTAATTAAAACTTTGCTAACTATTATCATTTCTTGATTCTATATGGGCTAAGGGGTGTAATCTAAACTATTCATGTCATATATTACCTTCCCCGTGGTTAAGGAACTGAACTAAGGGGTTTGCAGCTATTATCAGGCCTCCCAATCGATCGGTGGATCGATTGGAATGGTCTGATCGATCCAGTGATCGACTCAGCATGCTACTGTATACGGAACTTAGGTTGGATCGATCCAGTGATCGATTCAGCACGCTACTGTGCTCGGGGCAATATTCTAGATCGATCGGCTGATCGATCCAGACTGGCCAATCGATCCAGTGATCGATCCCAGGGCTTTCTGTTCGTGACAGAAAGCATCCGGATCGATCGGCTGATCGATCCAGGAGCTTACTGTTCGTGGTACGAACTTCTCAATCGATCGGCTGATCGATTGAGAAGCCTCCAATCGATCGGCCGATCGATTGGGGTTTTGATTTCGTACCAGAAGTCTAATTTCAGCACTGTTTCGTGCCTCAATCACACACACAAGTTCTAAAATGACTGAGAAATATTCTAATAACACTAACTGACATTCTAAGCATGAACACTAATAAACTAAACAGGTCTTTCATGATTCATAACATTAAAATAACTGAAAATAAAGAAAGTAACAACTTAATAAAATGCTAAAGTTTCGGATGTATTTCTAGTTTCTCCAAGGTCTTTATTCCAAGTTCCATCCACACACATCTTCATCGCATTGCCCTCCAGCCTCCTCTAGTCCATCTCTCCTTTACCTTTATCTGCAGTATAAGGAAAGAGTATCTGTAAGTTTTACGCTTAGTAAGAAACCATCTACCTCACAAAACATGCATACGATGCAATTTATGTTTTTTAAACATGCTATTTGAAATACATACTGAATATGCTAAGCATGACATGACATACAACACATAAAAGCAAAGCTGATCATAACAATAGAGCTAATCATAAACTATCATGTTGTATCAACAGAAAGCTACACCGATATAAAACTGAGCTAAGCTAATACTAATCTGATACTAAAGCTGAACTGAATTCACATAACTATTTTGTGATGTTTGAAAACTATATTCATAAGTAGGTTAAAATAGTAATCATGCTACTGTTTGGGCCCGGCAACTGTACTTGCTGTGCGCGCATCCCTAACTAAACCCGGGGTTGCAAATTCTGAATCTAGTAGGGTTTACTAGGTTAGCTGAACCTAGGAACGACTATGGGAGTCCAACCCAATGGATATCTAATCCAGTACAGTGCCACTGAGAAAATAAAATACTGAATATAAGCTAATAAATTCTTGTCTTGCTTTTACTAGGTTGTATAAACCCAGAACTAGGTTATCTAAACCTAGAGGCGGCTGTGGGAGCCCACCCATTGGACGTCTAGTCCATAAAAGCTGTAGCAAGACTATATAAGCTGTAAAAATGCTTCTATTGCATTTGTCTAAGCTAATAAAATGCCTAAGTCGCATTTTAACTGTGCTAACAATTTATTCGAACACCTGGTATGCACTAGTTCGCATCCCTTGTGCCGGAAGTCTTCATACTACAAAACTGAAGCTTAAAATTCATACGAAAGCTACTTATACTGCAGGTGAGGGGTTTCTTACCTCCTGCTCGAAGTTTCTTACGATTCTAATCGCTAGATTTCCGGAGAAGACGATCCTTTCGACGATCTTCTCGCGTCTATGCGTTCCTCTCGCGGAGGGGAGCGCCCTCGTGTCGGAGTCGTCGCCGGAAGATGCTCCTAGAGCCTTTTGGATGAAACCCTAGCCTTTGGGGGCTTGGTGCGCTGAGAGAAGGAGAAAAGGGAGAGGTGGCGTCGGTGAGGGTTTGAGGGAGAGGAAATCCCGAATAGAATAAAACCTCACTTATTAATTTCCTATTTGTATTAAGTGGGTAACTCAGCCCAACTCTAATATAAATTTAATTGCCTCCCTGTTCTTTCAGCACGGCCCTGCTGGGTTCACCTGGTTACTAGAGTCCGCTATAGGTCGTAGGACCCAACAGGTCTCGAGTTCAATTCCCGCGTAGGCTATTTTCGTTATCTATTTATTTTTGCTACTTTCGCTAATTTAAAAATTCCATAAAAATATCCTAAAATTCCAGAAAAATACTAGGATATTTCTAATAATTATTTTGAGAATTTTCGGGCGTTACAGATTTCATAAAAGAACAAAACCTCTATTATTATGGATGTGCATTCTCTTAATCCCGATATAATAACAAACACGTATACTTAGTATTTGTTTCTTTGACTTATCAATGAGTGAGATTTATTTGTTAAATTGATAAGCCCGATGAGTTGGGAGATAGTACCATTTATATGGTGTGTTGTTGATTATAAAAGGAAACTGTGTCCTATTTATTTAGGTTGATGATGTCCCCTTGAGGAGCTCATAAAGATTATCATGTAAACCCTACAGGTGGACTTAGTCCGACATGATAATAAGGTTGAGTGGTACTACTCTTGGAGCTAGATGTTAATTAAGTGGATTGTCAGTAACTCATTTAATTAGCGGGTGTACGATATCTTAAACACAGGGAGACTAACGCACTCATGATAAGTAGGAGCTCATATTATAATATGGGATTAGTGTGCTAGTTCAATAATAACTCTTTAGTGGTATGAGTTATTATTGATAAACTTGAGTTGGGTGTTCGGGTCGAACACAGGAAGCTCAAGTCCATCAGGAGGCCAAAACCAATTCCTCCTCTCAGTCCCTGTTGTAGCCTCTATAAAGCCTCGCATTCATCCATTTTAGTTTTGCTTCCTACCCAAGAAAGGGGTCGTCCACATCCTTGCTTGGTGCCCAAGCAAGGGGCCAGCCAAGCCTTGCTTCCTACCCAAGAAAGGGGTCGGCCATATCCTTGCTTGGTGCCCAAGCAAGGGGCTGACCAAACCTTGCTTGTTGCCCAAGCATAGGATCGGTCAAGCCTTGCTTGGTGCCCAAGCAAGGGGTCGGCCACGATAAAAGAAAAAAAAGGGAGTTAAGAAAAGGGAGATTTTTTCTCTCAACAGAATTTAAAAAATCTATTACTTTTTATTCTTTTTTATCTGGCATAGAGGGTTATAAAAAGAGAGGAAGTCACGCTTAACTTCGGAGTTCTAATGGGATCCGGAACATTAGTGCTGCTATGATCGCACCCATCCTTTCTACCACACTCTCCCTATTTAAACCGCCAACGACCCCCGCGCGAATCAACCCTCCGCCGTCAAACCCCTCCCTCCCCCCGACGAAACAACCAAACAACATAAATCAAAAAATTTAAAGTCAAATAAACAAACCACTGCAGCTTCCCGTACGGTCACCACCGCCTTCAGGGGGAAGGGAACAAAAAAACAATTAACGAATAAACAACCCACGAAAAATAGACACACTGATACCATGTTTTTATTAAAAACAATGATAACAATAATAATACTAAAATAAAAAAAATAGGTGCAACACGAGGACTTCCCTGGGGGTCACCCATCCTAGTATTGTTCTCGCCCAAGCACGCATAACTTCGGAGTTCTGATGGGATCCGATGCGCTAGTGCTGATATGATCGTACCCATCGTTTCTACCACACCACTACAAGAAAAAAGTCTAACAACAACAGTTTTTCACCGTTGTCGTAGCCCTTTTAGAACTGTTGTTAAAGGTCATGTTGTTAAAAGGGGTACTCAATAACAACAGTTTAAAATATTGTCTTTGAAGGCGAAGACAACAGTTTTACAACTGTAAAACACCGTTGTCTTTTTTTAGATAAAAACAAAAAAAATAATATAAAATTTTCTAATATTATAAATCATTTAAAATTTAAAATTTGAAAATACAATTTAATATATAATTTTCCAACATTCAAAAATAATATTTACAACATTCTGAAGAAATTTTATAAGCAACTAACATAATGGCAAGTACCAAAACTAATAAAACAAAGGTAGACTAATACAACAACATGAGATTTTCTACTTAGATGTTGATGAAGAGGCGGCATTGTAGCTCCCATTACTCCTTAACCTGCTAAAGTCTCCATTTTTTCAGCTTTCCGACATTCTTCCCAGTATCATTGAGGACTCCTGCTCAAATAAATATATATATTACAAATTAGAAACCATAATTGTATACCTAATAGATTGATATAAAGTCATGCTAGTGTAACTTCTTAAGCTTTTGTAAATTTATTTCAACCCCTCTTTGGCTTCAACACATGGTATGAAAAGTATAAAACCATGAATAAGATTCTAAATTTAATAACTATAAACATCAATAAAGGGCTACTAGTTTAGAAAATCTATAACTTATCATAGCTTGCTAGTCGTTCTGTGCCGATTCTTGCCAACTCTAATACCAATATGTCTGGAAAAATAGTCAAAGGACTACATAACATTATGATCAAAATACTCTAATATAAAAAGTACGAGAGAACATAACTATGTATTATCGAGGAAATGAAATAAAAAAAGAGAAACCTTCTCATGAACGGATAAACTAGTATGACCATGGCTCCATCTTGCACTGTGTACATTACCAACCCGAACATCAAAACCACTATCTGCAAGGATGAAATCTAGTGACTACTTAAATGAATTCATGAACTATATGTCTCCACCCTACTCACATGAGAAGACAAAAGAACAATAATCTGAAAATAACATGAACAAATATTCAAATTTGGGAGACATCCACATCAAAAGGATTTGAGTTAATACCTGAAAAGACCATGTTGGAGGAAAACCGGAGAGCCATGTCTTTCTCCCAAAGTATTTTTCCCATGATAAACATGTTGAATGGACAAAAGATAAACATCTTTAGTCTCAACCTGCAATTTTCACTAGTCCATCAGCAGTTGGAGTTGTGTTTTGGGAAACCAAAGAAAAGCTTTTTTGTATGCTAAACCATCAAGCTAGATAGTATCATCAAAAGAATCACTTAACTTTGTGCTAACTAATCATATTAATATAAGTATAATGGAAAAACTAATAACATAGCAAGGTTAAATAATGTAAGGTAACAAGCGGATTAAGTTGCAATGATAAACAACAAATTGTCATTATTTTCATATATTACTTTATTGAAGCGGTTATTTCTTAATTGGATGCTGCATATTTTAATCTTGTTAGATGTGTTTCATGCATTATTTCTAACACATGCATAGTGCCAAGACCAATGGTCATAGCTAAAGAGTTTCCCATAAATTATATGCCTATGTAATCATAAAAAATTAGAGCACATTATCATTATTGCTAAAAAAAAATAGAGAAAAGCAATAATTTTCCCACACCAGAAAATGGAGGAAGTTTGCTAAAGGTTAAAGCTAGTGCCAATAATTTTCCCACACTAGAAACAAAATAATAGAATAAAGCAACTTAAAAGTGCAAGTACATAGAATAGAAGCAGCATTCACTAGTTACTACAATAACAATAAAACAAACAAAATAGAGAAAAATCAAAACATTTGTAACTTCTGCTCTGCTCTGTTTTTTGATATGTCTTTTGGACGTTAAAAGTTAATTGTGTTATACAGGTTCTTGATCATTAAGCTCAATCTACTGCTTACCATCCACATTGATCGAACAAGGTAATAAAGCAGAGCTATTGCAGAGAAGATGGAAGCTCTTGATGAGAACAGAGCAGATGTATTCACAAAGGCGGAGGACGATGTAGGTGGCAATGCCACCGATGATGTCGTACGTAATTGAGTAGGTGAGGGGCATCAAAATGATGGTGATGAAGGCGGAGACGGCTTCCCTCATGTTCTCCCATTCCACCTCCACTACCATCTTCATCATCAGCACGCCCCCAACACCAACGACGACCCCATCGCCCAAGCCGGAATCGATGCCAGAAGTGGCATCAAGAAGAACAATAGCACGAAGTTGCCCGCCACCATCAGGGCCATCATCCCTGTCCTTCCCCCTTCCTTTATCCTCGTCGATGAGTGATTTCAGTATTCCCAACTGCAAGCCTGCAACAAACTACGACGGAAGGGCCCATGCTGGATCGGAAGGTCACCGTGGCCAGGATACGCTTCTCTTCCTCCGCCTATCGCTAATCCAGGTTGAGCAGCGAACGGTCGCTGCAAGAAGCCCGCCTCGCGAGCAGCCCACCTCACGAGCGTTCTAGGCTCCTGTGAAGACGAAGCCAATGAATATTTTGGCGATGAAGAGAGGAAGAGGGGAAGAGGAATCATTTGGCGATGGAGACGAAGGTGCTCGGTAAAGTTTGGGCTTGAACGGGGTTTAGGTTTTAGGTCTAAGGAATAAAACTTAAGAAAATCAAATATAGGAAAAGAAATAAAATAAGTATAAAAATCTTTCATAGACAAAAACCAAAACCATTGTCGTAAGTCATAGTGGATGATTTAAAAATTCATAAATTTTTAATAATATTACATTTATTAAGTAAAATAAATTAAATTTATTAAGTTTAAGTTTGCATGTTGTTAAAAGAATATGTATGCGAGAAAAAAATAATAATTTTTTTAAGATAATGTCATTTATCTTAGACCTCAAAATATGCCTATAGACAACAGTTTAATAAAACTATTATTATTACTATGTAAGTAACGCAAATAGACAATGGTTGACTAAAGCTGTTGTCGTAGGTCCAAAAAAAAACTCATAGACAAAAGTTTTAAAAAAGTGTTGTATTTAACGTACATAAGGCAACGGTTATTTAAAAACCGTTGTCATTTAAAAAAAAACTGTCAACAACAATGATTTTTCATTAAACTGTGTTAAATGGAAAACAACAACAATTTTATGAAAAATCGTTGTCTATTGAGTGTTGTTGAATCCCAAATTTCTTGTAGTGCACACTCCCTATTTAAACCGCCAACGACCCTCGCGCGAATCAACCCTCCGCCATAAAACCCCCCCCCCCCCCCCCCCCCCCACCCCACCCGACGAAAAAACCAGACAACAAAAATCGAAAAATTAAAAGACAAATAAACAAACAACTGCAGCTTCCCGTGCGATCACCACAGTCTTCCAGGGGAATGAAACAAAAAAATAATTAACGAATAAATAACCCACGGAAAATAGACACATTGATACCACGTTTTTAATAAAAACAACAGTAACAATAATAATACTAAAATAACAAAAATAAGTGCAACACGAGGACCTCCCAGGGGATCACCCATCCTAGTACTGCTCTCGCCCAAGCATGCTTAACTTCGGAATTCTGATGGGATCCGGTGCATTAGTGTTGGTATGATCGCACCCATCCTTTCTACCGCACTCTTCCTAATTAAACCGCCAACGGCCCTCCCGCGAATCAACCCTCTGCCGTCAAACCCCTCCCCCCGGGGAAACAACCAGACAACAAAAATCGAAAAATTAAAAATCAAAAAAGGAAACCACCGCAGCTTCCCGTGTGGTCACCACTGCCTTCCGGGGGAAGGGAACAAAAAAAATAATTAACGAATAAACAACCCACGGAAAATAGACACACTGAAACTACGTTTTTATTAAAAAGAACAGTAACAATAAAAATACCAAACGAACAAAAATAAGTGCAACACGAGGACCTCCTAGAGGGTCACCCATCCTAGTACTGCTCTCGCCCAAACATGCTTAATGTCGGAGTTCTGATGGGATCTGATGCATTAGTGATGGTATGATCACACATATCCTTTCTACCACACTCTCCCTATTTAAACTGCCAACGACCCTCGTGCGAATCAACCCTCCGACGTCAAACCCTTCCGTCCCCCCGACGAAACAACAGACAACAAAAATCGTAAAATTAAAAGTCAAATAAACAAACCACCGCAGCTTCCCGTGCGGTCATCACCGCCTTCCAGGGGAAGGGAACAAAAAAAACAATTAACGAATAAACAACCCACGGAAAATAGACACACTGAAACCACGTTTTTATTTAAAACAACAGTAACAATAATAATACCAAACTAACAAAAATACATGCAACACGAGGACTTCCTAGGGGGTCACCCATCCTAATACTGCTCTCGCACAAGCACGCTTAACATCAAAGTTTTGATGGGATCCGGTGCATTAATGCAGGTATGATCGCACTCATCCTTTCTACCACACTCTCTCTATTTAAACCGCCAACGACCCCGTGCGAATCGACCCTTCGACGTCAAACCCCTCCGCCCCCCCCCCCCCGACGAAACAACAGACAACAAAAATCGAAAAATTAAAACTCAAATAAAAAACCACAGCAGCTTCCCGTGTGGTCACGACCGCCTTCCGGGGGAAGGGAACCCAAAAAAAGAGACAACTAACAAATAAACAACCCACGGAAAATAGACACACTGATACCACGTTTTTATTAAAAACAACAATTACAATAATAATACTAAAATAACAAAAATAGGTGTAACACGAGGACTTCCCAGGGGGTCACCCATCCTAATACTGCTCTCGCCCAAGCACGCTTAACTTCGAAGATAGGATTCAGTGCATTAGTGCTGGAATGATCGCACTCATCCTTTTTACCACTCTCTCTTTATTTAAACCGCCAACGACCCTCGCGCGAATCGACCCTACGCTGTCAAACCCCTCCCTTCCCCCGACGAAACAACCAGACAACAAAAATCCAAAAATTAAAAGTCAACTAAACAAACCACCGCAGCTTCCCGTGCGGTCGCCGGTCACGACAGCCTTCCAAGGGAAGGGAACCCAAAAAAAGAGACAACTAACGAACAAACAACCCACGGAAAATAGACACACTAATACCACGTTTTTATTAATAACAATAATAATACTAAAATAACAAAAATAGGTGCAACACGAGGACATCCTAAGGGGTCACCCATCCTAGTACTGCTCTCGGCCAAGCACGCTTAACTTCGGAGTTCTGATGGGATCCGGTGCATTAGTGCTGGTAGGATCGCACCCATCATTTCTACCACACTCTCTATTTAAACCGCTAATGGCCCTCGCGCGAATCGACCCTCCACCGTCAAACCCCTCCCTCCCCCCGACGAAACAACCAGACAACAAAAATTAAAAAAATTAAAAGTCAACTAAATTAACCACCGCAACTTCCCGTGCGGTCACGACCGCCTTCCGGGGGAAGGGAACCCAAAAAAAGACACAACTAACGAATAAACAACCCATTGAAAATAGACACACTGATACTAGGTTCAACACGAGGACTTCCCAGGGGATCACCCATCCTAGTACTGCTCTCGCCCAAGCACGTTTAACTTCGGAGTTCTGATGGGATCCTGTGCATTAGTGCTGATAGGATCGCACACATCCTTACTACCACACTCTCTCTATTTAAACCGCCAACAACTGTCGCTCGAATCGACCCTCCGCCATCAATCCCCTCCCTCCCCCCGACGAAACAACCAGACAACAAATATCGAAAAATTAAAAGTCAACTAAACAAACCACCGCAGCTTCCCGTGTGGTCACGACCACCTTCCGGGGGAAGGGAACTCAAAAAAAGAGACAACTAACGAATAAACAACCAACGGAAAATAGACACACTGATACCACGTTTTTATTAAAAACAACAATAATAATAATAATACTAAAATAACAAAAATAGGTGCAACAAGAGGACTTCCCAGGGGGTCACCCATCCTAATAGTGCTCTCGCCCAAGCACGCTTAACTTCGAAGCTCTGATGGGATTCTGTGCATTAGTGTTGGTATGATCGCGCCCATCCTTCCTACCGCACTCTCCCTATTTAAACCGCCAACGGCCCTCGCGCGGATCGACCCTCCTCCGCCAAACCCCTCCCTCCCCCCGAATAAACAACCAGACAACAAAAATTGAAAAATTAAAAGTCAACTAAACAAACCACCGCAGCTTCCCATGCGGTCACCACCGCCTTCCGGGCGAAGGGAACCCAAAAAAAGAGATAATTAACGAATAAACTACCCACGGAATATAGACATACTGATACCACGTTTGTATTAAAAACAACAATAACAATAATAATACTAAAATAACAAAAATAGGTGCAACACGAGGACTTCCGAAGGGGTCACCCATCCTAGTACAGCTCTCGCCCAAGCACGCTTAACTTCGGAGATCTAATGGGAACCGGTGCATTAGAGCTGGTATGATCGCACCCATCATTTCTAACACACTCTCCCTATTTAAATCGCCAATGACCCTCGCGCGAATCGACCCTCCCTCGTCAAACCCCTCCCTCCCCGCGACGAAACAACCAGAAAACAAAAATTGAAAAAATTAAAAGTCAAATAAACAAACCACCGCAGCTTCCCGTGTGGTCACCACCGCCTTCCGAGGGAAGGGAACCCCAAAAAAAGAGACAACTAACGAATAACAACCCACAGAAAATTGGTACACTGATACCACGTTTTTATTAAAAAAAAATAATAACAATAATAAAATTACAAAAATTAGTGCAACACGAGGACTTCCTAGGGGGTCACCCATCCTAGTACTGCTCTCGCCCAAGCACGCTTAACTTCGGAGTTCTGAAGGGATCCGGTGCATTAGTGTTTGTATGATCATACCCATCCTTTCTACCACACTCTCCCTATTTAAACCGCCAACAGCCTTCGCGCGAATCAACCCTCCGCCATCAAACCCCTCCCTCCCCCCGACGAAACAACTAGACAACAAAAATCGAAAAATTAAAAGTCAACTAAACAAACCACCGCAGCTTCCTGTGCGGTCACCACCGTCTTCCGGGGGAAGGGAACCTAAAAAAAAGAGACAATTAACGAATAAACAACCCACGGAAAATAGACATACTGATACCACGTTTTTATTAAAAAAATAAGAATAACAATAATAATACTAAAATAACAAAAATAGGTGCAACACGAGGACTTCCCAGGGAGTCACCCATCCTAGTACGACACTCGCCCAATCACGCTTAACTTCGGAGTTCTGCAGGGATCCAGTGAATTAGTGCTGGTATGATCGCAGCCATCATTTCCACCACACTCTCCCTATTTAAACCATCAATGGCCCTCGTGCATATCGACCCTCCGCCGTCAAACCCCTCCCTCCCCCCGACGAAACTGTAGGATCGAAAAGAATTTAGATATCTCCACAATTGCATGATATTGTCCACTTTGGGCCCAAGCCCTCATGGTTTTGCTCTTGGGCTCTCCCCAAAAGGTCTCATGCCAATGGAGATATCTTTTCTCTTATAAATCCACGATCTTTCCCATGTGTTTCCAATATGGGACTATGTTCGCAACCTTGCAACCCCAACAATCTCCCCTGAAACAAAGGACCACAGGCTTCCCACGTCCGATCCTCGAACCACCAGGTCTTCCTGTCCCTCGGTCCACCCGACCTACTAGGACTTCCTTGCCTAGTCGCAACTAGGACTTCCTGCCTGGTGTGTGGTCCTCTTGATCCGAACATAGGAGCCCTCACTTTCTTTGTTCGAGGTCAATATTGTACCCACATGGCTCAATCAGACCAGAGCTTTTGTGCACAGTCGGCGGTTAAACCTTCTGGCAGGCCGGGCTCTGATACCAATTGTAGGATCGAAAATAATTTAGATATCTCCACAATTGCATGATATTGTCCACTTTGGGCCCAAGCCCTTATGGTTTTTCTTTTGGGCTCTCCCCAAAAGGCATCATACCAATGGAGATATCTTTTCTCTTATAAACCCACGATCTTTCCCATGTGTTTCCAATATGGGACTATGTTTGCAACCTTGCAACCCCAACAGAAACAACCAGACAACAAAAATTCAAAAAATTAAAAGTCAACTAAACAAACCAACGAAGCTTCCTGTGCGGTCACCACCGCCTTCCAGGCGAAGGGAACCCAAAAAATGAGACAATTAACGAATAGAGAACCCACGGAAAATACACACTGATACCACGTTTTTATAAAAAACAATAATAACAATAATAATACTAAAATAACAAAAATAGGTGCAACATGAGGACTTCACAGGGGTCACCCATCCTAGTACTGCCCTCGCGCAAGCAAGCTTAACTTCGGAGTTCTGATGGGATCCGGTGCATTAGTACTGGTATGATCGCACTCGTCCTTTCTACCACACTCTCCCTATTTAAACCGCCAACGACCCTCGCGCGAATCGACCCTCCGCCGTCAAACCCCTCCCTCCCCCCAACGAAACAACCAGATAACAAAAATCGAAAAATTAAAAGTCAACTAAACAAACCACCGCAGCTTCCCGTGCGGTCACCTCCGCCTTCGGGGGGAAGGGAAACTAAAAAAAAAAAAAGACAATTAACGAATAAACAACCCACGGAAAATAGACACACTGATACCACGCTTTTATTAAAAACAACAATAACAATAATAATACTAAAATAACAAAAATAGGTGCAACACGAGGACTTCCCAGGGGGTCACCCATCCTAGTAATGCCCTCACCCAAGCAAGCTTAATTTCGGAGTTCTGATGGGATCCGGTGCATTACTGCTGGTATGATCGCACCCATCCTTTCTACCACACTCTCCCTATTTAAACTGCCAATGACCCTCGCGCGAATCGACCCTCCGCCGTCAAACCCCTCCCTCCCCCCGACGAAACAAGCAAACAACAAAAATCGAAAAATTAAAAGTCAACTAAACAAACCACCGCAGCTTCCCGTGCGGTCACCTCCGCCTTCCGGGGGAAGGGAACCTAAAAAAAGAGACAATTAACGAATAAACAACCTACGGAAAATAGACACACTGATACCACGCTTTTATTAAAAACAACAATAACAATAATAATACTAAAATAAGAAAAATAGGTGCAACACGAGGACTTCCCAGGGGGTCACCCATCCTAGTACTGCCCTCACCCAAGCAAGCTTAACTTCGGAGTTCTGATGGGATCCGGTGCATTAGTGCTGGTGTGATCACACACATCCTTTCTACCACACTCTCCCTATTTAAACCACCAACGACCCTCGCACGAATCGACCCTCCGCCGTCAAACCACTCACTCCCCCCGACGAAACAACCAGACAACAAAAATCGAAAAATTAAAAGTCAACTAAACAAACCACCGCAGCTTCCCGTGCGGTCACCACCGCCTTCCGGGGGAAGGGAACGCAAAAAAAGAGACAATTAACGAATAAACAACCCACGGAAAATAGACACATTGATACCACGTTTTTAATAAAAACAACAATAATACTACAAAAATAACAAAAATAGGTGCAACACTAGGACTTCCCAGGGGGTCACCCATCCAATTACTGCCCTCGCCCAAGCAAGCTTAACTTCGGAGTTCTGATGGGATCCGGTGCATTAGTTCTGGTATGATCGCACCCGTCCTTTCTACCACACTCTCCCTATTTAAACCGCCAATGACCCTCGCGCGAATCGACCCTCCGCCGTCAAACCCCCCCTCCCCCCGATGAAAGAACCAGACAACAAAAATCGAAAAATTAAAAGTCAACTAAACAAACCACCGCAGCAACTACAATGTTTATACCATAAATGTAGACATTTGACCAATGTGATTCTTATTTCTAGATAAATGTTTATACCAAAAGCTAGGCTTTTAGTATACATCCTAACAATCTCCCACTTATACTAAAAGACTAAGCTGCCATATCTGCTGCCATACATCTGAATCCTAACCCTTCAACATGCCCATCAAAAGCTCTTGCCTTAAGGGAGTGAAAAGATCTATAGGTCATTATCTAATGCAATCTAGATAGCAACAACTTCTCCTCATTTATACGATTTCTCGTATTGGGTGGTACTTGCGCTCTATTGTGTTTACTTGCCTTATAGACTCATGGTTTCTTCGAGTTTGCTACTGCACCACTTTTATTACAATTGTAATAATCTTTGGACAAACCAGAAATCATATCTAAGTCTATCTTGAGGTTATCAAGTCATTTAGCTTTTATGACTACCTCAGAGGTTTGCCATATACTCAGCTTCTATGGTGGAGTCTAGAAAAACACCTATGCTTATCACTCTTCCATAGTTATGACTTTATCTCCTAAAGTAAACACCCCCGAGGTTGACTTACTATTGTCCCTATCCGACTGGAAGTCAAAATCCGTGCAACCCACAGGGACAAAATTAACTGCCTTGTGAGCTAGCATATAATATCTTGTGCCTCTAAGGTACTTCAATATATGTTTTACTGCAGTCCAATGTCCTTGTCCAGGGTTACTTTGATATCTGCTAACTATGCCCTTGGCAAAACAGATTTCTGATCTCGTGCATAGCATACATAGCCGAAGCATAAAGAACTGCCTTCATTTCCTCTATCTCCTTTGATGTCTACGGAGACATTTCTTTAGATAAAGTTACTCCATGCTAAAAAGATAAGAAACCTTTCTTGGAGTTTTGCATGCTTAAAACGAGTAAGGATTTTTTCGATATATGAAGCATGGGATAAGTAAAATATTCTTTTCTTGCGATCCCTTATTACTTTGATCCCAAGAATATATACATTCTCCCAAGTCCTTTATATCGAATTGTTTGGACAACCATACCCTTACTTCTGACAACATTTTGATATTGTTTCCAACTACCAAAAATATTATCTACATATAGTACAAGAAATACCATCACGTTTCCATCACACTTTTTGTATACACAAGACATATCCGGTTACTAAATAAATCCATAGGTCTGGATTACTTTAATAAATTGGATGTTCCAAGACCTTGAAGCTTTGCCTCAGTCCATAGACTGATTGAGCTTGCACACAAGATGCCCATTGCCCTTTGCAATGAACCCTTCTGGTTGCTTTATATGGATGCTTTCTTCAAGACTTCCATTAATGAATGTTGTCTTGACATCTACTTGCCAAATAGATAAAAGAATCCGGATAGACTTAAGCCCTCGCGTGAATTGACCCTGCTCCGTCAAACCCCTCCCTCCCCCGGACGAAACAACCAGACAACAAAAATCGAGAAATTAAAAGTCAACTAAACAAACCACCACAGCTTCCCGTGCGGTCACCACCGCCTTCCGGGGGAAGGGAACCCAAAAAAAAGAGACAATTAACGAATAAACTACCCACGGAAAATAGACATACTGATACCACGTTATTATTAAAAATAACAATAACAATAATAATACAAAAATAACAAAAATAGGTGCAACACGAGGACTTCCAAGGGGGTCACCCATCCTATTACTGCCCTCGCCCAAGCAAGCTTAACTTCGGAGTTCTGATGGGATCCAGGGCATTAGTGTTGGTGTGATCGCACCCGTCCTTTCTACCACACTCTCCCTATTTAATCCGGCAACGACCCTCGCGCGAATCAACCCTCCGCCGTCAAACCCCTCCCTCCCCCCGACGAAACAACCAGACAACAAAAATTGAAAAATTAAAAGTCAACTAAACAAACCACCGCAGCTTCCCGTGCGGTCACCACCGCCTTTCGGGGGAAGGGAACCCAAAAAAAGGGACAATTAACGAAAAAACAACCCACGAAAAATAGACAAACTGATACCACGTTTTTATTAAAAACATCAATAACAATAATAATACTAAAATAACAAAAATAGGTGCAACACGAGTACTTCCCAGGGGGTCACCCATCCTAGTACTGCCCTCTCCCATGCAAGCTTAACTTCGGAGTTCTGATGGGATCCGGTGCATTTGTGCTGGTGTGATCGCACCCATCCTTTCTACCACACTCTCCCTATTTAAACCGCCAAAGGTCCTCGCGCGAATCGACCCTCCACCGTCAAACCCCTCCCTCCCTCCGACGGAACAACCAGACAACAAAAAATAAAAAAATTAAAAGTCAACTAAACAAACAACCGCAGCTTCCTGTGCGGTCACCACCGCCTTCCGAGGGAAGGGAACCCAAAAAAAGAGACAATTTATGAATAGACAAACCACGGAAAATAGACACACTGATACCCCATTTTTATTAAAAACAACAATAACAATAATAATACTAAAATAAAAAAAATAGATGCAACACGAGGACTTCCCAGGGGTCACCCATCCTAGTACTGCCCTCGCCCAAGCAAGCTTAACTTCGGAGTTCTGATGGGTTCCGGTGCATTAGTGCTGGTATGATCGCACCCGTCCTTTCTACCACACTCTCCCTATTTAAACCGCCAATGGCCCTCACGTGAATCGACCCTCCGCCGCCAAACCCCTCCCTCCCCCCGACGAAATAACCAGACAAAAAAAATCGAAAAATTAAATGTTAACTAAACAAACCACCGCAGCTTCCCGTGCAGTCACCTCCGCCTTCCGGGGGATGGGAACCTAAAAAAAACAATTAACAAATAAAAAACCCACGAAAAATAGACACATTGATACCACATTTTTATTAAAAAGAACAATAACAATAATAATACTAAAATAACAAAAATAGGTGCAACACGAGGACTTACCAGGGAGTCACCCATCCTAGTACTGCCCTCGCCCAAGCAATCTTAACTTCGAAGTTCTGATGGGATCCGTTGCATTAGTGCTGGTGTGATTGCACTCGTCCTTTCTACCACACTCTCCCTATTTAATCCGCCAACGACCCTCGCGCGAATTGACCCTCCGCCGTCAAACCCTGTAACGCCCGCCCTCCACCTGCTGGGTGGCGGGGTTACTTACGGGAAACATACATGCATGCATATAAATCTATTTCTAAGCAGCGAAAGTATTTATTTCTATATTCTTTAATTTCTTTTCTTTTAACCACAATAATTAATTATCTACACATTTATAGTCATGTGAGCATAATTTTAAATTTAAAAAGTCATGATATCAATTTCTAACATAAGCATGCATAAGTGCTAAGTAATCATGCAAACATTAACATAAGTAAACATAGTTCATGTTAACATAAAATAACATAAGCAGGTCTCTTTTTTTTTTCTTAGCCGAGCCACCACCACACACATCTCTTGCCCCTCCTGCTGCTCCTTTAGTTTATCCATCCTTTACCTTTATCTGTGGTACAAGGAAAGTAAGCTATAAGCACACAGGCTTAGTAAGATCCTTTCCTACTCACAAAAATCATGTATCATAGCATAATCACATAAGCATATAGCATGGAGACATAATTATCTAAAACATCATATCATATCATAACATAAAAGAGAATCATGTCATATCATATCATAACATAAAAGAGCATCATGTCATATATTATCGTAACATAAAAGAGCATCATGTCATATCATATCGTAACATAAAAGAGCATCATGTCATATTATATCGTAACATAAAATTTTATGCAAGATGTCTTTCAAAACATGCGTCATGTCATGTGCAAGATGTCTTTTAAAACAAATATCATATAATACTTAAATATAATCTCAACATGAGGGGGGCCCGGCTATGTACCACATAACATAAATGCGCGCAATCCCTAGGACGGGGTAGCTAATCCCGAACCTACTAGGGATACTAGGTCTGTACTATGTCCGTCGACCTAGGGCGAACTAAGGAGCTCATCCCTTGGACACTAAGGTCCGGTACAAGCCACATAAAAAGTAAAATAGCATGTCTTATTTACTTATCATATCATGAAGAGTGCTCTTAGTCCCAACAGAAAGGGAAGCAACTCTTAGGCCTTTACTTGTCATATCATAAAGAGTACTCTTAGTCCGAACAAAAAGGGAAGCAACCCTTAGGCCTTTACTTGTCATATCATAAAGCATGTATACTTGAGCATGTAGTACATCATAAGAGTCATCATCATGCATGGTTCATAAGCATACATAAATGAGCATATTACTTGTCATATAATAAAGCATGCATACTTGAGCATATAACACATCATAAGGGTCATTATCATGCATGGTTCATAAGCATACATAAATGAGCATATTACTTGTCATATCATAAAGCATGCATACTTGAGCATATAACACATCATAAGAGTCATTATCATGCATGGTTCATAAGTATACATAAATGAGCATATAATATATCATAGGGAACATAATCATGCATGGAAAACATTAACTAGCATCTCCTAATTCATATCATAGCATGTGAGACAAATAGTAAAATCATAATTGGGTCTCTAACCCTAATTCCATGGAGGGCCGAAACATACAAGATATTGTATCTAGGTTTTAAGTAACATAAAAGCATGTGAACCCTAAACCAATTTCATATCATACACCATAAAGAACATCATGAGCATGTTTAGTTTAAGTTCCAAGCTTCCTAGGTCCTTGGTCTTGTTATGTCCGAAAGTTACCAAGCCTAACCCTACGTTACAAGCAACATAAAAGCATGTGAACCCTAAACCAATTTCATATCATAAACCATAAGGAACATCATGAGCATGTTTAGGTTAAGTTCTAAGCTTCCTAGGTCCTTGGTCTTGTTATGGCCGAAAGTTACCAAGCCTAACCCTAGGTTACAAGCAACATAAAAGCATGTGAACCCTAAACCAATTTCATATCATAAACCATAAAGAACATCATGAGCATGTTTAGTTTAGATTCTAAGCTTCCTAGGTCTTTTAACTTGGTTATAGCCGAAACTTGAGGAGCATGAACTAAGTTCTAAACAACATACAAGCATAAGAATATCAAGCTAACTTCATATCATATCATAAGGAAAATCATGAGCATGTTAGATTTGATTTTAAGCTTTCTTAGACCCTAAAACTCATCATGGCCGAAACCCTTACACCCTAGAGAGACATGTATCTAGATTACAAGCAACATTCAAGCATGAGAACCCTAAGTTAGCTTCATATCATGTCATAAGGAAAGTCATGAGCATGTTAGACTAAGTTTTTAAGCTCTCCTAGGTCTTTAATCCCATCATGGCCGAAACCCTAAGGTGGAATACATCTAGGTTCCAAGCAATATACAAGCATGAAACACTAAGAAATCTTCAGACCATTTCATAAGGAAAGTCATGAGCATGATAGCTTAAATTTTAAACATCTAGGCCTTCATTTCTATCATGGCCGAAACCCTAATTCCCTAAGGTGGCATGCATTTAGGTTTCAATCAACATACAAGTGTGAAAACACTAAGTACTCTTCATACCATATCATAAAGCAAATCATAAGCATGGTATACTAAATTTTTAACCTCTCCTAGTCATTTATTTCCATCATGGCCGGAAGCTTTATGAACATGAATTTAAGTTCTAAGCAACATACAAGCATAAGAACACCAAACTAATCTCCTATCATAGGGTACATATCATAAGAACATAGTGAGCATGTTTAGTTTAGGTCTTAAGCTTTCCTAGGTCTTTTATTCATACCTTGGCCGAAAGTTTAGTAACATGAATCTAAGTTTTAAGTAAACATACAAGCATAAGAACATTAACTAACCCCCTATCCTAGGGTACATATCATAAGAACATAGTGAGCATGCTTAGTTAGGTCTTAAACTTCTCTAAGTCTTTTATTCATGTCTTGGCTGAAAGTTCAAGAATAACCCTAGGTTTTTAAGCAATCTAATCTCATGGAAGAACACATGAACAACTTGTACCACAGGTGAAGGGATACTTACAACTTCTTGCTTAGTTTTTTCTTAAAAGAAAGTACTCTTGTGAAGAGGAAGAAGAAGTTTCTCTTCCTAGTTCTCCCTTTTTCTTCTCTTGCTTGTAAGGAGTAGATCTTGAGGACTCCTTCTTGTGAATTAGTTTTTTTAGGAAGAAAACCTTCGCTTGGATTTCGGAAATGAGAGAGGGGAGAGCTTTAGGTCTTGGTGGAGGAGGAAGAAGGAGGAGGAAGAAGAAGGAGGAAGAAGTAGCCAAACTTTCTTTCCCTTCTCTTCTCTCATTCCTATTTATTCTCAATGAGGATGAAAAATGTCCCAATTCATCCCCTTAACTCCTCTATTCCCTCACCCTCTTCATTCCCACGAAAATAGCAAAAAGGAAGGAGAAAAAGACAACTTGTCTTTGTCTTTTGCTTGCTTCTTTTCTTAACCAAGAGGAAGAGGAGGAAAGCTACTTGATTTTCTCATGCTCCCTTCCTTAATCATACTCTTACTTTTAACTACAATTTTCATTCTTTTCTATTCATATATCATTCATGACTCTAGTGGTTATCATGCACCAATTTAGCTTTATCTATTACGAGAGATTCATGATTCAAACCTTAACTTCTCTTTCTTTTTATTTCTTTTTGGTTTTATTTACATTTCCCTTTTATTCTAAAAGAGAATGTACCCATATTTATAGCTTAAATATTTCGTGGGTGTTACAAACCCCTCCGTCCCTCCGACGAAACAACCAGACAACAAAAATCGAAAAATTAAAAGTCAACTAAACAAACCACCGCAGCTTCCCGTGCGGTCACCACCGCCTTCCGGGGGAAGGGAACCCAAAAAAAGAGACAATTAACGAATAAACAACCCACGGAAAATAGACACACTGATACCACGTTTTTATTAAAAACAACAATAATAATACTAAAATAACAAAAATAGGTGCAACACGAGGACTTCCAAGGGGGTCACCCATCCTAGTACTGCCCTCGCCCATGCAAGCTTAACTTCGGAGTTCTGATGGGATTCGGTGCATTAGTGTTGGTATGATCACACCCGTCCGTTCTACTACACTCTCCCTATTTAAACGGCCAACGTCTCTGGCGCGAATCGACCCTCCGCCGCAAAACCCCTCCCTCCCCCCAACGAAACAACCAGACAACAAAAATCAAAAAATAAAAAGTCAACTAAACAAACCACCGCAGCTTCCCGTGCGGTCACCACCGCCTTCCAAGGGAAGGGAACCAAAAAAAGAGACAACTAACGAATAAACAACCCACGGAAAATAGACACACTGATACCACGTTTTTATTAAAAAAACAATAATAATACTAAAATAACAAAAATAGGTGCAACACGAGGAATTCCAAGGGGGTCACCCATCCTAGTACTGCCCTCGCCTAAGCAAGCTTAACTTCGGAGTTCTGATGGGATCCGGTGCATTAGTGTTGGTATGATCGCACCCGTCCGTTCTACCACACTCTCCCTATTTAAACCGCCAACGATCCTCGCGCAAATCGACCCTTCGCCGTCAAACCCCTCCCTCCCCCCCGACGAAACAACCAGACAATAAAAATTGACAAATTAAAAGTCAACTAAACAATCCACCACAGCTTCCCGTGCGGTCACCACTGCCTTCTGGGGGAAGGGAATCCAAAAAAAGAGACAATTAACGAATAAATAACCCACGGAAAATAGACACACTGATACCACGTTTTTATTAAAAACAACAATAACAATAATAATACTAAAATAACAAAAATAGGTGCAACACGAGGACATTCCAGGGGGTCACCCATCCTAGTACTGCTCTCGTCGAAGCACGCTTAACTTCGGAGTTCTAATGGGATCCGGTGCATTAGTGCAGGCATGATCGCACCATTCCTTTCTACCACACTCTCCCTATTTAATCCGCTAATGGCCCTCGCGTGAATCGACCCTCCGTCGTCAAACCCCTCCCTCCCCCTGATGAAACAACCAGACAACAAATATCGAAAAATTTAAGTCAACTAAACAAACCACCGCAGCTTCCCGTGCAGTCACCACCGCCTTCCGAGGGAAGGGAACCCAAAAAAAAAGACAATTAACGAATAAACAACCCACGAAAAATATGCACACAGATACCACGTTTTTATTAAAAACAACAATAACAATAATAATACTAAAATAACAAAAATAGGTGCAACACGAGGACATCCCAGGGGGCCACCCATCCTAGTTCTGCTCTCGCCCATGCTCACATAACTTCGGAGTTCTGATGAGATCCGGTGCATTAGTGCTGGTATGATCGCACTCATCCTTTCTATCACACTCTCCCTATTTATACCGCCAACGACCCTCACGCGAATCGACCCTCCGCCGCAAAACCGCTCCCTTCCCCCGACGAAACAACCAGACAACAAAAATCCAAAAATTAAAAGTCAACTAAACAAACCACCGCAGCTTCCCGTGCGGTCACCACCGCCTTCCTGGACGCGGACGCGGACGAAGGGAACCCAAAAAAAGAGACAATTAACGAATAAACAACCCACGGAAAATAGACACGTTGATACCACGTTTTTATTAAAAACAACAATAGCAATTATAATACTAAAATAACAAAAATAGGTGCAACACAAGAACTTCCCAGGGGGTCACCCATCCTAGTACAGCTCTCACCCAAGCACGCTTAACTTGGGAGTTCTGATGGGATCCGGTGCATTAGTGATTGTGTGATCGCACCCTTGCTTTCTACCACACTCTCCATTTTTTAAACCGCCAACGACCCTCGTGCGAATCGACCCTCCACCGTCAAACCCCTCCCTCCACCCGACGAGAAAACCAGACAACAAATATCCAAAAATTAAAAGTCAACTAAACAAATCTCCGCAGCTTCCCGTGCGGTTACCACCGCCTTCCGGGGGAAGGGAAGCCAAAAAAAAGAGACAATTAACGAATAAACAACCCAAGGAAAATAGACACACTGATACCACTTTTTTTTAAAAAACAACAATAACTATAGTAATACTAAAATAACAAAAATAGGTGCAACACGAGGACTTCCCAGGGGGTCACCCATCCTAGTACTGCCCTCGCCCAAGCAAGCTTAACTTCAGAGTTCAGATAGGATCCGGTGCATTCATGCTGGTATGATCACACCCGTCCATTCTACCACTCTCCCTATTTAAACCGCCAACAGCCCTCGCGCGAATCGACCCTCCGCCGGCAAACACCTCCCTCCCCCCGACGAAACAACCAGACAACAAAAATCGGAAAATTAAAAGTCAACTAAAAAACCACCGCATCTTCCCGTGCGGTCACCACCGCCTTCCGGGGGAAGGGAACCCAAAAAGAGAGACAATTAACGAATAAACACCCCACGGAAAATAGACACACGGATACCACATTTTTATTAAAAACAACAATAACAATAATAACAATAAAATATCAAAAATAGGTGCAACACGAGGACTTCCCAAGGGGTCACCCACCCAAGTACTGCCCTCGCCTAAGCAAGCTTAAATTCGGAGTTCTGATGGGATCCGGTGCAATAGTGCTTGTGTGATCGCATCTGTCCTTTCTACCACACTCTCCCTATTTAAACAGCCAACGACCCTCGTGCGAATCGACCCTCCGTCGTCAAACCCCTCCCTCCCCCCGACAAAAAACCAGACAACAAATATCGAAAAATTAAAAGTCAACGAAACAAACCACCGCAGCTTCCCGTGCGATCACCACCGCCTTCCGGGGGAAGGTAACCCAAAAAATGTGACAATTAACGAATAAACAACCCACGAAAAATAGACACACTGATACCACGTTTTTATTAAAAACAACAATAACAATAATAACACTAAAATAATAAAAATAGGTGCAACACGAGGACTTCCCAGGGAGTCACCCATCCTAGTACTGCCCTCGCCCAAGCAAACTTAACTTCAGAGTTCTGATGGGATCCGATGCATTAGTGATTGTGTGATCGCACCCGTCCTTCCTACCAAACTCTCCCTATTTAAACCGCCAACGACCCTCGTACGAATCGACCCTCCACGGTCAAACCCCTCCCTCCCCTTGACGAAACAACCAGACAATAAAAATCGAAAAATTAAAAGTCAACTAAACAAACCACCACAGCTTCCCGTGCGGCCATCGTCGCCTTTCGGGGGAAGGGAACCCAGAAAAAGAGACAATTAACGAATAAACAACCCACGGAAATTAGATATACTGATACCACATTTTTATTAAAAACAACAATAACAATAATAATATAAAAATAACAAAAATAGGTGCAACACGAGGACTTCCCAAGGTGTCACCAATCCTAGTACTGCTCTCGCCACGCATGCTTAACTTCAGAGTTCTGATGGGATCCGGTGCATTAGTGTTGGTACGATCGCACCCGGCCTTTCTACCACACTCTCCCTATTTAAACTGCCAACGGCCCTCCGGCGAATCGACCCTCCGCCGTCAAACCCCTCCCTCCCCCCGACGAAACAACCAGACAACAAAAATTGAAAAATTAAAAGTCAACTAAACAAACCACCGCAGCTTCCCGTGCGGTCACCACCAACTTCCGCGGGAAGGGAAACCAAAAGAAAGAGACAATTAACGAATAAACAACCCACAGAAAATAGACACACTGATTTCACATTTTTATTAAAAACAACTATAACAATAATAATACTAAAATAACAAAAATAGGTGCAACACGAGGAATTCCTTGGGGGTCACCCATCCTAGTACTGCCCTCACCCAAGCAAGCTTAACTTCGGAGTTCTGATGGGATCCGATGCATTAGTACAAGTATGATCGCACCCGTCCTTTCTACCACACTCTCCCTATTTAATCGGCCATCGGCCCCCGCGCGAATCGACCCTCCGCCATCAAACCCCTTCCTCCCCCTGACGTAACAACCAGACAACAAAAATCGAAAAGTTAAAAGTCAACTAAACAATCCACTGCAGCTTCCCGTGCGGTCACCACCTCCTTCCGGGGGAATGGAACCCAAAAAAAGAGACAATTAACGAAAAAATAACCCACGAAAAATAGACACACTGATTCCACATTATTATTAAAAATAAGAATAACAATAATAATATTAAAATAACAAAAATAGGTGCAACACGAGGACTTCCTAGGGGGTCACCCATCCTAGTACTGCCCTCGCCCAAGTAAGCTTAACTTCGGAGTTCTGATGGGATCCGGTGCATTAGTACTGGTATTATCGCACCCGTCCTTTCTAACACACTCTCCCTATTTAAACCGCCAACGTCTCTCGCGTGAATCGACCCTACGCCGTAAACCCCTCCCTTCCCCCGACAAATCAACCAGACAACAAAAATCGAAAAATTAGAAGTCAACTAAACAAACCACCGCAGCTTTCCGTGCCGTCACCACTGCCTTCCTCGGGAAGGGAACCAAAAAAAAAAAATTAACGAATAAACAACCGACGAAAAATAGACATACTGATACCACATTTTTATTAAAAACAACAATAACAGTTGATCCGGTGATAAGGCCGGGGGGCCCGCATGAGGGCAAGGTCAACGACACGTGGAGGTCAACAGTCAGAGGGGGGCCGGTCAACCCCATGGACTCTAAAAGCAGGCGGGACATGCCGATCACCAGGCAATGACCCCTATCCGAAGGGACAACCATCTGACTGGGAGCCCACATTTCCATATGGCCGAGCGGATAATCCGCCCGGCTGCGATACAACGCACGACTGAAGGCCGAGCCGTTTGCCTGCTCGACCAAGGTCTCAGGCGATATGAGCCGAGCGGACGGACCACCCCCAACCTTCCCGGACGGACGACCACCTATGTCGGACCAGAGACGAATGCTTTGGTCGAGCGGCTTGATGGTCGATCTGAGAAGAGGAAGTCAAAGAGTAGAGGACAGTGTGAACGTCATCTCAGTAACCCCTGTTGCTGACAACAGGCATGTTCGAAGACCAGACCATACTCAGTATGGTGCGATCGAATGTTCTGCTATCCCATCAAGGAGACGCTCAGACTGTAGCGGTATGGAGTCAGACATGCTCTTCTGACAAGCCCATGCTGCGATATGGGATATGACACATGTACACCTCGGTTTGTGTGCACCAAGTTCCCGTGGCTCTATATAAAGGCCATTAGACTTCACCGGAGGTATGCAATCAAGGATCCCTCGAGTCACTTTCTTACTGTTCATCTTTCTGACTTGAGCGTCGGAGGGTCACCGCCGGGAACCCTTTCCCGGGTCGACTTTTTTGTAGGTTCGCCGGAAGTTTACACAAGCGGTCGAAGATCTACGTCAGCAACCGGAGAGCGCCACGTGCCCAGCGTCCGTTGATTCAGCTTTCGGACAGGATCAATTTGACACCGTCTGTGGGAACGCTCCTGTATCCGAGCGGAAGCAATGGACGAAGCTGGACGATAGCATTCGGTGATGCTCTCCACAGAAGAGCTCGATGCATTGATCGAGACAAGAGTCGCTAAGCTTGTGGAACAAAAACAAAAGTCCCAAGCCGAGCGGATTGAGCAACAAGCAACATCAGCATCGGGTGGTCGAGCGGAAGCACCGCCGACCACAGTTCCATTCCATCGGGCTCTATTCTGCACGCCTTCGGGAGCCGCGGCAGTTAACCGTGATTGAGGATCTTCATCATACGAAGTACCAATACGAGACAAAAAAAAAGGCAAGGCCCCCCAAGCGGACGCATCGCCCGAACGGATCAATCAGCAATTCTCGGAGGCCATTCTGCGAGATCCTCTGCCAAAGCACTATGTGCCCCCGGCGATCGGTGAATACAATGGAACCACCGACCTGGACGATCATTTAGGTAAGTTCGACAACACGGCTACCCTTCACCAATACACGGATGGGGTGAAGTGTTGAGTTTTTCTAACCACCCTCTCTGGATCGGCTCAACGGTGGTTTCGGAGGCTGCCGCACGGATCCATCACAAGTTTCAAAGACTTCCGTACGGCTTTCCTCCACCACTTTGCAAGTAGTCGACGCTACCAGAAGACGAGTGTCAGCTTATTCGCCATCAAACAAGAGCCCAGGGAGCCACTCAGAGTTTATATCCAACGCTTCAACCAGGTAGCCATGGACATTCCAACAGCCACTTCAGAGACAATGATGAACGCATTTACACAAGGCCTCGTGGATGGGGATTTCTTCCGCTCGCTCGTTCGGAAGCCGCCCCGAGACTACGATCATATGCTGCACCGGGCCAATGAATACATCAACGTGGAGGAAGCCCAAGCCACCCGAAGAAAGGAAACTCCAACCGAGCGGGCTCCCCAGGCCGAGCGGAAACCGCACACTGCTCATCAACCGCCCAAAGGACCGAGGGCCGAAGCAATTCGTTCTCACCATCCAAGGTCTCATGTCCACGAGGTAGCAGCCGAGCAGCCCAAGCTAAAAAAGAAATGGACCCCCATGTTCTGCTCATTCCACCGGACGAACACGCACAACACAAAAGATTGCCGGAGTCTTCCCTTGATCGCTCATCCTGTACCCCGGAGTGGCGGTCGTCGATCACCATCATCCGACAGGCGACAAAGACCTCGTGAGGCTGATTGGACGATACCTGACAGGCGGCAGAGACAAACTCCTGAGCGGCACCACACTCCAAGGCGTGAAGACAATCCCCGGATGTCTAGGGAGCGGCCCAAACCGTCCGCTCGGGAAGAAGAGAATAGAAACAACACTTCCCGAGGTGAAATCAACATCATAGCTAGCGGGCCGACCGGAGGAGACTCTAACCGAGCAAGGAAGGCCAGCGTCAGGCAGCTCCAGATACATGCGGTCGGCTGCAGCCAGGAAAGGGCGAGCGGACCCGAAATCAGCTTCGGGCCCAGGGACTTGGAAGGAGTCGAAGTGTCACATGACGACGCTCTCCTCGTCAAAGCGGTAATAGCCAACTACACTATTCATCACGTTTTCATTGACACAGGAAGCTCGGCCAATATCATATTCAAAAAGGCCTTCGACCAACTACAAATTGATCGAGCCGAGATGCTGCCCATGACGACCCCCCTCTACGGGTTTACGGGCAACGAAGTTCTGCCGGTCGGACAGATCCGACTGGCTATTTCGCTGGGAGAGGAGCTGCTCGGAAGGACGCGGACTACAAACTTCATCGTGGTGGACTCTCCCTCGGCATACAACATCATCTTGGGACGACAGGCTCTCAGTGAATTCCGAGCGGCCGTCTCCACCTTCCACCAGAAAATCAAGTTCCCGGTCGAGGACAAAGTAGGAGAAGTGCGAGGAGATCAACTAGCTGCTCGGCGATGCTACGTCGAGATGGTCCGAGCAGAAGCCAATTCCGCTCGGAAGACGCCACGGATCGAGGTGAACGCTATAACTGAAAAACCTCCCTCTTTGGTTTATGAAGAAAAAGAGGAAGTGCAGATTCACCCGACCCGATCGGAGGCCACCACGTTCATTGCGGCCGATCTGGAGGTGAGCCGGAAAGAGGAAGTGATCAAATGCCTCCAGAGAAATTACGATGTCTTCGTCTGGTCGACGCATGAGTTGCCCGGAATTTCACCGAGCATAGCGCAGCACGAGCTCCACGTCCGGTCGGACGCTCGGCCGGTGAAGCAGAGGAAGAGGGACTTCAGCGCCGAGCAGAATGCAATCATCCGAGCGGAGGTCGAGAAACTCCTGGAGGTCGGCCACATACGCGAGGTCCAGTTCCCGAGCTGGTTGGCAAACGTGGTACTAGTATCCAAGCCAGGAAACAAGTGGAGAGTGTGCATCGACTTCCGGGACCTTAACAAAGCGTGCCCAAAGGATTTTTATCCCCTACCCCGGATCGATCAACTGATGGACTCCATGGCCGGCTGTGAGTTGATTTGCATGCTCGACGCTTATCAAGGCTATCATCAACTGCCGCTCGCCCGAGAAGATCAAGAAAAAGTTAGCTTCGTTACAACCGACGGCACCTACTGCTATAATGTAATGCCGTTCGGACTGAAGAACGCGGGAGCCACTTATCAGCGCTTGATGAACAAAGTGTTCAAAGAACAGATAGGGCGAAATCTGGAAGTATACGTGGGCGACATTCTCATCAAGTTCGTCCGAGCGGCTGATCTCTTTGAAGATATGGAGGAGACTTTCCGAACGCTACGGAAATACGGAGTTAAACTAAACCCTCAGAAGTGCCTGTTCGGAGCAAAAGGCGGGCGTTTCTTGGGATACATAGTGACCGAGCGGGGCATCGAGGCCAATCCCAGCAAAGTGAAAGCGCTACAAGATATGCCGCCCCCCAGAAATTTGAGGGAAGTGCAGCGCTTGACCGGTCGGATAACTGCTTTGTCCAGATTCATCTCCAAGACGGCGGACCGGAGCTTACCTTTTTTCAAAATATTGCGCAAGGCCACTAAGTTTCACTGGGATGGAGAATGCGATCGGGCGTTCGAAGATCTGAAGACATACTTAAACTCTCTGCCCGTGCTCGCCAAGCCAGCTGTGGGTGAACCACTTTGTATCTATTTATCTTCAACTGAGCAAGCAGTCGGCTCGGCACTAGTGAGGGCGAGCGGAGAAGAACCTGTATATTTTCTGAGCCATATTTTAAAAGATGCTGAATCTTGCTACACTGGGCTCGAGAAGCTGGAGTTCGCTTTGGTCCTCGCCGCTCGACATCTCCGTCCCTATTTCTTGGCTCATACTATCATCGTCCGGACGAACAGCCCATTGGGGAGAGTGCTGTTGAACCCAGAAGCGTCCGGCTGGCTCATCAAATGGACAACAGAGTTAAGCAAATTTGACATTCAATACCAGCCCCGTTCGGCGATAAAGGCGCAGTCCTTGGCAGATTTTGTCACCGAAGTACAAAAGTCTGAGCCTGAAGCTATGTGGAAGATATTTGTGGACGGATCGTCCACTCGGCTCGGAAGTGGGATTGGAGTACTGCTACTCTCTCCCCAAGGAGAAAAGATGCACCTATCCTTTCGGCTGGATTACAGAGCTACAAATAATGAGGCCCTTATAGCCGGTTTACAGGCAGCCCGGCATGTGGGAGCCGGACGGGTGACTATACATTCAGATTCTCAGTTGGCCGCTCAGCAGCTCTCTGGTACTTTTGAGATTAACAACGCTCGGCTCAAACTCTATGCCGAAGCCTTCGAAAAGCTCAAAGCCAATTTCAGAGAAGTCATTATCTAGAAGATACCCCGAGCGGAAAACCAAGCGGCCGATGAGTTAGCCAAGCTCGCAAGCTCAATAACGCCGGTCGCCATCCAGCAGCCAATTGAACAAGTATCTTTGGTGGCGCACGTCGACCGGATGGAGGGCCTCTCGTTTCCGATCGACTGGCGGACACCCATCATGGAGTTTCTCCGCTCAGGTTCTACACCGTCCGATCGGGATAAGGCCCAGCTACTAAGGAGGAGAGCCGGTCGATTCACGCTCATTGGAGACCAACTATATAAGAAGGCTTTCTCCCGCCCGTTGTTGAAATGCGTGAACTCGGAAGACGCGGCGTACATCCTCCAAGAAGTGCATCAGGGATCATGTGGAGGTCATCCGGGCGGACGATCGTTGGCCAAAAAGATCCTGCTGGCCGGATACTTCTGGCCAACCCTACAGGCAGACGCCGCTCGGACCGTTGCGACGTGCCTATCTTGCCAGAAGTATCACAATGTCTCCCACCGACCGGCAGAGGAGATGAAGGCATCCACAGTCTCCTGTCCGTTAGATCAATGGGGAATGGATATCGTTGACCCATTCCCTATGGCGACCGGGCAGCGGAAATTTCTGCTAGTGGCGGTCGATTATTTTTTCAAATGGGTGGAGGCCGAGCCACTAGCCAAGATTACCGAACAGATGGTCAAAAAGTTCATCTGGCAACACATCATCTGTTGGTTCGGCATCCCCCGCCGACTTGTTTCCGACAACGATCGGCAATTCACAGGAAAGTTGCTCGAAGATTGGTGCAGAAGCTATGGCATCGAGCAACACTTCACGTCCGTGGCGTATCCCCAAAGCAATGGTCAAGCCGAAGTAGTCAATCGGGAAATTCTTCGTATTCTGCGCGCTCGGCTCGACCATTTGGGAGGAAGCTGGGTAGATGAAGTGTCGGGCGTCCTATGGGCCATCCGAACAACCCCAAAGGAAGGAACGGGTGTCACGCCTTTTCATCTGGTGTATGGCGGCGAAGCGGTTATTCCTGTCGAAGTCGGCGTCGAGTCCGTCCAGATCCAAAATTATGATGATGATAACGCCGAGCGGAGGAACATTGAGCTGGATTTTGTCGAAGAAGAGCGAGCCAAGGCGTTCGTCCGGCTGATGGCGTACCGGCAACGGATGAAGCAAAACTACAACTGGCGCATAATCCCCAGATCATCCTTGGGCGGGCCCCTTCAAAATCATCGAAAAGCTCCGCTCGGGCGCTTATTATTTGGAGGATGAAGACGGGCGGTAGCTGGATCGACCATGGAGCGCGAATCATCTCCAGCCGTACCGAGCTGGGTGAGAAGTGCGCTGATGTAATTCACTGTGTATTTATTGGTCACCTATGTCCTTGTAATGCAGGAAGCAAAAACGATTTAAAGGATGGCAAATAGCTTCGCCGAACGACAGTGTTAAAGTTAGCCTTACAGGCCGTCGAGCTCCGACGTTAAAGATCGAGAGACGAGCTGGCGTCTATAAACCCTCCGAGCGGAAGACCGTCGAGCTCCGACGTTAAAGATCGAGAGACGAGCCGACGTCTATAAATCCTCCGAGCGGAAGACCGTCGAGCTCCGACGTTAAAGATCGAGAGACGAGCCGGCGTCTATAAATCCTCCGAGCGGAAGACCGTCGAGCTCCGACGTTAAAGATCGAGAGACGAGCGCTCTATAAACTCTCCGAGCGGAAGACCGCCGAGCTCCGACGTTAAAGATCGAGAGCCGGCGTCTATAAACCCTCCGAGCGGAAGACCGTCGAGCTCCGACGTTAAAGATCGAGAGACGAGCCGGCGTCTATAAATCCTCCGAGCGGAAGACCGTCGAGCTCCGACGTTAAAGATCGAGAGACGAGCCGGCGTCTATAAACCCTCCGAGCGGAAGACCGTCGAGCTCCGACGTTAAAGATCGAGAGACGAGCCGGCGTCTATAAACTCTCCGAGCGGAAGACCGTCGAGCTCCGACGTTAAAGATCGAGAGACGAGCCGGCGTCTATAAACCCTCCGAGCGGAAGACCGTCGAGCTCCGACGTTAAAGATCGAGAGACGAGCCGGCGTCTATAAATCCTCCGAGCGGAAGACCGCCCAGCTCCGATGTTAAAGATCGAGAGACGGCGCCTATAAACCCTCCAAGCGGAAGACCGCCGAGCTCCGACGTTAAAAATCGAGACGAGCAAGCGTGAGCGGAAGACCGTCGAGCTCCGACGTTAAAGATCGAGAGACGAGCCGGCGTCTATAAACTCTCCGAGCGGAAGACCATCAAGCTCCGACGTTAAAGATCGAGAGACGAGCCGGCGTCTATAAACCCTCCGAGCGGAAGACCGTCGAGCTCCGACGTTAAAGATCGAGAGACGAGCCGGCGTCTATAAATCCTCTGAGCGGAAGACCGTCGAGCTTCGACATTAAAAATTGAGAGACGAGCCGGCGTCTATAAACCCTCCGAGCGGAAGACCGTCGAGCTCCGACGTTAAAAAATTGAGAGACGAGCCGGCGTCTATAAACCCTCCGAGCGGAAGACCGTCGAGCTCCAACGTTAAAGATTGAGAGACGAGCCGGCGTCTATAAACCCTCCGAGCGGAGGACCGTCGAGCTCCGACGTTAAAAATCGAGAGACGAGCCGGCGGCTAAAAGCCCTCCGAGCGGAAGGTCGTCGGGCGATGACGGTAAAAATCGACGTTAAAAGGCGAGCAACCGGAGTCTATAAAGCCTCCGGATGAATAACTTTCTGCAAGGTCCTGCTCGGTTGTAAAGGTTGACCTCTGATTGGGCCTGTCGATATGGAAAGAATAAAATAGCGTGAGGCCGAGCGGCTCCTTCACAAAGTATACCTAGCGCGAGAAAATTCGGACCGAGACAAAAAGTTAAGGGTTGGATGTTGGTCGAACAAACAAATAACAAAAGGAGAAAATTCATTTACGCCGAACAGCGAACAGACAAAATTTATAACGGTGGTCGCCCCGGACGGCGGACATACAAAAGACAGCACACTTAAAAGAAATTTCACAGACCCCTCATTTACAATCATCAAAATTAAAAAGGGAGTCGGGGATAGAGCCCATCATGACCGCCAGATCCTCGGGGGGGGGGGATAGACAGCTCGGCTGGTAGGTGGTCCTTAGTCTTCAGATAATCAACCGCCACCTTGATCGCCTCTTCAAAAGTTAAGGACAACTTGTCGCTGAACTTTTCGCCAAATTCATCCGAGCGGACGAAAGCTTTGCGCACTTCCGCTGACCGACCAGGCTCCCCATCTTGATATTCTTTAAGAGTGGCTCTGGAAGCGTCAAGGGCAGCTTGAAGATCTTTCAAAGCCCCTTCCGCTCTAGCCTGGTCGGCCGAATGGCCCTTCCGTTCGGTGGTCAATAAGGCGTCCAAGTCCTTCACTCGCTGTTCTAGCCCCCGGTTCTCCACCTTCATCATGTCCATGTCGTCAATAGCCTTGCGCTTCCGGGTGGTCGCGGTCTTTTTCTCCTTGTCCCGCTGCTTGACCAAAGCCTCGAGTCGAGCTATTTCACTCGACAAGTCGGAGGACTTACCTCGTTCGGCTTCCAGTAGCTTCTTGGCCTTCTCCAGAGCGGCCGTGGATTGGCCTCTGCTTTCCCCTGAAGCTTTGAGCTTTTTCAGCTCGTCCTCCAGCTCGGCTAGGCGGTTGTTGATAGCAATCTGCTCCACCCAGTTCTACAAATGGATATGATCGAGTCAGAAGTTAAATCAAAGTAACTAGCAAGGCAAAGGATATACCCCAATCGCCTGTTGCAAATTGCTATCGCCTAGTTGACTAGGAGTCATAAGAGCGATACGGAGCCAAGCATCCTCCCAGGCTTTGGCGAGTGGACCCGTAAGAGTGATCTGCTGCTCGGGAACCGTTGGTCGATCAGCAGCCGCTAAATATTCCTCAGAAGGAAGTCGCAGGATGGTTTTTATCAACCGCGGGCCGCTCGGGTCACCTGGGGGCGCAGTTACTTTACCTGACGGCTCGCCGCTCGAAGAAGGAAGGTCGCCCAATCGTCTGAGGCGACGCATAGTCCGGGGAGGACTGGAGGGCGGCACCTCGGATGTGGCCATAGGAGAGCCGAGCGGCGTGGGGGTACTCTCTATGGAGACTGTCCCGGAGATTATTGGAGCTTCATCACCCCGCTCGGAGCGCTGTTCATCAGATGGAGTTGGCTGAGAGACTTGCTCTGGCCGTCTGCGCTTCCGAGTGGCTAGGGGAGCTTCATCGGCAGAACGGCTCTCTACCCCGACTTGAGCAGACGCTATATCACCCGCAGCCTCGTTGAGAGAGGCGGAGGCGGCTAAGGCCTCAGGGACAATCTGAGTCCCCTCACCCTCTCTGGTGGCCGGGCCAGATAAGACCAAGCCCCGTTCGGCGATCTCCCTATTCTTTGCCGCCTCAATCTCAGCGGCTCTCAATTTCAGGCGCTCGGTGGCCTTGGCGCGCCACATGACTTCGGCTGCAAAAGCAAAGAATAAATCAGTTAAAACAAAAGAAAGAGGACGATAAGAGCACTTACTCATGCTGCAAGGCAAGTCGGCTGGGACGGGAGACAAGCCGAATATATACAGCACTCCCGGAAGGAGCAGCTTGTCGATGTGATAGCGCTGGCCGACCAGCCGGTCGGTTGCATGAAGATAGGTCGATCGCCCCTAAACTTGCCGAGCTCCGGTTGTGCCGGCATCGCCGTCTGCCATTTGATACGGAAAGCCGGTGGCTCGGGGAAACGCATATAGAAAAAATGCTCCTTCCAGTGTTTGTTGGAGGTCGGCATATTATCAAAAAGAACAAAACCTATCCTAGATTGGAAAACGAAGGTACCCCACTTGGCTTGCTTAGGATAGTAGAAGTAGTGGAAAACTTTGGGGTCCAAGGGGATGCCGTTCAGTTTAAAGAGAATTACCACCCCGCTAAGCAGCCTAATGGAGTTCGGAACTAGCTGGCAGAGCGGGATGCGAAAGTAGTTGCACACTTGTAAGAAGAATCGATGTGGAGGAAATCGCAGCCCGGCCAAAAATTGGTCTCGGAAAAAGAGAACGGTGCCGGACGGCGGGTCATGAGGCCGGTTGGTGGGTGTGGCTAATACTATGTGGTGGTCGGCAGGCAGGTTATACGTCCGAGTGAGGCGCAGGACGTCCGAGTGAGGCGCAGGACGTCCTCCTCGTCAAACGGGCTCTCCATGGTCGTGTACCAAAGACCAGGAGCGCCGGCGGTCGGCTGGGAAGCGCTAGTCATGGTCGAAAGTAAAAAAGAAATGCGGGACAAAAAGAAAGGGAAATCAAGTAGGGAAGAAAGGTGGCAGAACGACAAGGGCAGCTAACAGAAAGCGCAAAGGAATGAGGAAGTGGAGAAAAGAAGGGCTTACAAGTAAAAGGATGATCAAAAGGGGTTGCGAGGTCGTCGGAGAGCTGAGAAACGGAGTCGCCGGAGCAGGAAGAAGCAGTAGGGCGTCGAAGTGCGATGGAGCAGAAATGCAGCGGAAAGGAGATATCGGGAGCTTTATAACGTTGGCCTCGAATAGCCTCGACCGTTCGATTCAGGTTGTAAAAAATGAAGCTATCATCCGACCGCTCATTTCAAACGGCGGCTGTCCCATCGGAGGTGACGCCACCGCCATACGCTGACAACAGCGAGATCGCCATGTGTCAGTAGGACACAGGTCGCATTTAATGAACGCCCCTTACTGCGCGCAGTGCGCGTGCTTGGCATTGAGGGAGAAGATTCGGCGTGGGTTCCAAGGGAATACCTAAGGCACGGGCAGGACATCGCCGAACGGGCATAACAAATGTGAGCCGAGCGGATGAGCATTCCCAAGCCCGGCCGAGCGGACCAGTGTGGCAGTCGTTACTCAGTCAGAACGGCGGTCCAGTCAGTCGGACTTCGCCTCTTTCGACTGGACTTAAAGGGGAGGCAAGTGATCCAGTGATAAGGCCGGGGGGCCCACATGAGGGCAAGGTCAACGACACGTGGAGGTCAACAGTCAAAGGGGGGTCAACCCCATGGACTCTAAAAGCAGGCGGGACATGCCGATCACCAGGCAATGACCCCTATCCGAAGGGACAACCATCTGACCGGGAGCCCACATTTCCATATGGCCGAGCGGATAATCCGCCCGGCCGCGATACAACGCACGACTGAAGGCCGAGCCGTTTGCCTGCTCGACCAAGGTCTCATGCGATACGAGCCGAGCGGACGGACGACCCCCAACCTTCCCGGACTGACGACCACCTATGCCGGACCAGAGACGAATGCTTTGGCCGAGCGGCTTGATGGTCGATTCGAGAAGAGGAAGTCAAAGAGTAGAGGACAGTGTGAACGTCATCTTAGTAACCCCTGTTGTTGACAACAGGCATGTTCGAAGACCAGACCATACTCAGTATGGTGCGATCGAATGTTCTGCTGTCCCATCAAGGAGACGCTCAGACTGTAGCGGTATGGAGTCAGACATGCTCTTCTGATAAGCCCATGCTGCGGTATGGGATATGACACATGTATACCTCGATTTGTGTGCACCAAGTTCCCGTGGCTCTATATAAAGGCCATTAGACTTCCCCGGAGGTATGCAATCAAGGATCCCTGGAGCCACTTTCTTACTATTCATCTTTCTGACTTGAGCGTCGGAGGGTCGCTGCCGGGAACTCTTTCCCGGGTCGACTTTTTTGTAGGTTCACCGGAAGTTTACACAAGCGGTCGAAGATCTACGTCAGCAACCGGAGAGCGCCACGTGCCCAGCGTCCGTTGATTCAGCTTTTGGACAGGATCAACAGTAATAATACTAAATAACAAAAATAGGTGCAACACGAGGACTTCCCAGGGGGTCACCCATCCTTGTACTGCCCTGGCCCAAGCAAGCATAACTTCGGAGTTCTGATAGGATCCGGTGCATTAGTGCTAGTATGATCGCACCCATCTTTCCTACCACACTCTCCCTATTTAAACCGCCAACGACCCTCGCGCTAATCGACCCACCGCCGTCAAAACCCCCCCCCCCCCCCCCCCCCCCCACGAAACAACCAGACAACAAAAATCGAAAAATTAAAAGTCAACTAAACAAACCACCGCAGCTTCCCGTGCGGTCACCTCCGCCTTCCTGGATAAGGGAACCTAAAAAAAGAGACAATTAACGAATAAACAACCCACGGAAAATAGACACACTGATACTACGTTTTTATTAATAAAAACAAAAACAATAATAATACTAAAATAACATAAATAGGTGCAACCCGAGGACTTCTCGGGGGGTCACCCATCCTTGTACAACTCTCGCCCAAGCACGCTTAACTTCGGAGTTCTGATGGGATCCGGTGCATTAGTGCTGGTATTATCGCACACTTCCTTTCTACCACACTCTCCCTATTTAAACCGCCAAAGGCCCTCGCACAAATCGACCCACCGCCGCCAAACCCCTCCCTCCCCCCGACGAAACAACCAGACAACAAAAATTGAAAAATTATAAGTCAACTAAACAAACCATCGCAGCTTCCCGTGCGGTCACCACCGCCTTCCGGGGGAAGGACCTCAAAAAAAGAGACAATTAACGAATAAACAACCCACGGAAAATAGACACACGGGTATCCCGTTTTTATTAAAAACAACAATAACAATAATAATACTAAAATAACAAAAATAAGTGCAAAACGAGGACTTCCCAGGGGGTCGTCCATACTAGTACTGTTCTCGCCCAAGCACGCTTAACTTCGGAGTTCTGATGGGATCTGATGCATTCATGTTGGTATGATCTCACACGTCCTTCCTACCACACTCTCCCTATTTAAACCGCCAACGACCCTCGCGCGAATCAACCCTCCGCCGTCAAACCCCACCCTCCCCCCGACGAAACAACCAGTCAACAAAAATCAAAAAATTAAAAGTCAACTAAACAAACCACCGCAGCTTCCCGTACGGTCACCACCGCCTTCCGGGGGAAGGGAACCCAAAAAAAGAGACAATTAACAAATAAACAACCCCGAAAAATAGACACACTGATACCACGTTTTTATTATAAACAACAATAACAATAATAATATTAAAATAACAAAAGTAGGTGCAACACGAGGACTTCCCGGGGGGGCACCCATCCTAGTATTGCTCTCGCCTAAGCACGCTTATTTAGAGTTCCGATTTACTGGCATTAGTGGGAATGATAGCACCCATCCTTTCTACCACACTCTCCTTATTTAAACTGCCAACGGCTCTTGCGCGAATCGACCCTCCGCCGTCAAACCCCTCCCTCCCCCCGATGAAACAACCAGACAACAAAAATTGAAAATTAAAAGTCAACTAAACAAACCACTGCAGCTTTCCGTGCGGTCAGCACCGCCATCCAGGGGAATGGAACCCCAAAAAAAGAGACAACTAACGAATAACAATCCACGGAAAATAGACACACTGATTCCAAGTTTTTATTCTAAACAACAATAAAAATAATAGTATTAAAATAACAAAAGTAGGTGCAACACGAGAACTTCCCAGGGGGTTACCCATCCTAGTACTGCACTCGCCCAAGCATACTTAATTTCAGAGTTCTGATGGGATCCGATGCATTAGTGCGGGTATGATCGCACCCATCCTTTCTACCACACTCTCCCTATTTAAACTGCCAACGGCCCTCGCGCGAATCGACCCTTCGCCGTCAAACCCCTCCCTCCCCCCGATGAAACAACCAGACAACAAAAATTGAAAATTAAAAGTCAACTAAACAAACCACCGCAGCTTTCCGTGCGGTCAGCACCGCCTTCCGGGGGTAGGGAACCCAAAAAAAAAGAGACAATTAACGAATAACAATCAACGGAAAATAGACACACTGATATCACGTTTTTATTAAAAAAAACAATAACAATACTAAAATAACAAAAATAGGTGCAACACGAGTACTTCCCAGGGGGTCACCAATCCTAGTACTGCTCTCGCCCATGCACGCTTGCTTAACTTCGGAGTTTTGATGGGATCCGGTGCATTAGTGCTGGTATGATCGCACTCATCCTTTTTACCACACTCTCCCTATTTAAACCGCCAACGACCCTCCCGCGAATCGACACTCCGCCGTCAAACCCATACCTCCCCCCGATGAAACAACCAGTCAACAAAAATCAAAAAATTAAAAGTCAACTAAACAAACCACCGCAGCTTCCCGTACGGTCACCACCGCCTTCCGGGGGAAGGGAACCCAAAAAAAGAGACAATTAACAAATAAACAACCCCGAAAAATAGACACACTGATACCACGTTTTTATTATAAACAACAATAACAATAATAATATTAAAATAACAAAAGTAGGTGCAACACGAGGACTTCCCGGGGGGCACCCATCCTAGTATTGTTCTCGCCTAAGCACGCTTAATTTCGGAGTTCTGATGGGATCTGGTGCATTAGTGTGGGAATGATAGCACCCATCCTTTCTACCACACTCTCCTTATTTAAACTGCCAACGGCTCTTGCGCGAATCGACCCTCCGCCGTCAAACCCCTCCCTCCCCCCGATGAAACAACCAGACAACAAAAATTGAAAATTAAAAGTCAACTAAACAAACCACTGCAGCTTTCCGTGCGGTCAGCACCGCCATCCAGGGGAATGGAACCCCAAAAAAAGAGACAACTAACGAATAACAATCCACGGAAAATAGACACACTGATTCCAAGTTTTTATTCTAAACAACAATAAAAATAATAGTATTAAAATAACAAAAGTAGGTGCAACACGAGAACTTCCCAGGGGGTTACCCATCCTAGTACTGCACTCGCCCAAGCATACTTAATTTCAGAGTTCTGATGGGATCCGATGCATTAGTGCGGGTATGATCGCACCCATCCTTTCTACCACACTCTCCCTATTTAAACTGCCAACGGCCCTCGCGCGAATCGACCCTTCGCCGTCAAACCCCTCCCTCCCCCCGATGAAACAACCAGACAACAAAAATTGAAAATTAAAAGTCAACTAAACAAACCACCGCAGCTTTCCGTGCGGTCAGCACCGCCTTCCGGTGGTAGGGAACACAAAAAAAAAGAGACAATTAACGAATAACAATCAACGGAAAATAGACACACTGATATCACGTTTTTATTAAAAAAAAACAATAACAATACTAAAATAACAAAAATAGGTGCAACACGAGTACTTCCCAGGGGGTCACCAATCCTAGTACTGCTCTCGCCCATGCACGCTTGCTTAACTTCGGAGTTTTGATGGGATCCGGTGCATTAGTGCTGGTATGATCGCACTCATCCTTTTTACCACACTCTCCCTATTTAAACCGCCAACGACCCTCCCGCGAATCGACCCTCCGCCGTCAAACCCATACCTCCCCCCGATGAAACAACCAGACAACAAAAATCGAAAAATTAAAAGTCAACTAAACAAACCACCGCAACTTCCCGTGCAGTCACCACCGCCTTCCGAGGGAAGGGAACCCAAAAAAAGAGACAATTAACGAATAAACAACCCCGAAAAATAGACACACTGATACCACGTTTTTATTATAAACAACAATAACAATAATAATATTAAAATAACAAAAGTAGGTGCAACACGAGGACTTCCCGGGGGGGCACCCATCCTAGTATTGCTCTCGCCTAAGCACGCTTAATTTCGGAGTTCTGATGGGATCTGGTGCATTAGTGTGGGAATGATAGCACCCATCCTTTCTACCACACTCTCCTTATTTAAACTGCCAACGGCTCTTGCGCGAATTGACCCTCCGCCGTCAAACCCCTCCCTCCCCCCGATGAAACAACCAGACAACAAAAATTGAAAATTAAAAGTCAACTAAACAAACCACTGCAGCTTTCCGTGCGGTCAGCACCGCCATCCAGGGGAATGGAACCCCAAAAAAAGAGACAACTAACGAATAACAATCCACGGAAAATAGACACACTGATTCCAAGTTTTTATTCTAAACAACAATAAAAATAATAGTATTAAAATAACAAAAGTAGGTGCAACACGAGAACTTCCCAGGGGGTTACCCATCCTAGTACTGCACTCGCCCAAGCATACTTAATTTCAGAGTTCTGATGGGATCCGATGCATTAGTGCGGGTATGATCGCACCCATCCTTTCTACCACACTCTCCCTATTTAAACCGCCAACGTCCCTCGTGCGAATCGACCCTCTGCCGTTAAACCCCTCCCTCCCCCCGACGAAACAACCAGACAACAAAAATCGAAAAATTAAAAGTCAACCAAACAAACCTCCGCAGCTTCCCGTGCGGTCACCACCGCCTTCCGGGGGAAGAGAACCAAAAAAAAGAGACAATTAACGAATAACAATCAACGGAAAATAGACACACTGATATCACGTTTTTATTAAAAAAAACAATAACAATACTAAAATAACAAAAATAGGTGCAACACGAGTACTTCCCAGGGGGTCACCAATCCTAGTACTGCTCTCGCCCATGCACGCTTGCTTAACTTCGGAGTTTTGATGGGATCCGGTGCATTAGTGCTGGTATGATCGCACTCATCCTTTTTACCACACTCTCCCTATTTAAACCGCCAACGACCCTCTCGCGAATCGACCCTCCGCCGTCAAACCCATACCTCCCCCCGATGAAACAACCAGACAACAAAAATCGAAAAATTAAAAGTCAACTAAACAAACCACCGCAACTTCCCGTGCAGTCACCACCGCCTTCCGAGGGAAGGGAACCCAAAAAAAGAGACAATTAACGAATAAACAACCCCGAAAAATAGACACACTGATACCACATTTTTATTATAAACAACAATAACAATAATAATATTAAAATAACAAAAGTAGGTGCAACACGAGGACTTCCCGGGGGGGCACCCATCCTAGTATTGCTCTCGCCTAAGCACGCTTAATTTCGGAGTTCTGATGGGATCTGGTGCATTAGTGTGGGAATGATAGCACCCATCCTTTCTACCACACTCTCCTTATTTAAACTGCCAACGGCTCTTGCGCGAATTGACCCTCCGCCGTCAAACCCCTCCCTCCCCCCGATGAAACAACCAGACAACAAAAATTGAAAATTAAAAGTCAACTAAACAAACCACTGCAGCTTTCCGTGCGGTCAGCACCGCCATCCAGGGGAATGGAACCCCAAAAAAAGAGACAACTAACGAATAACAATCCACGGAAAATAGACACACTGATTCCAAGTTTTTATTCTAAACAACAATAAAAATAATAGTATTAAAATAACAAAAGTAGGTGCAACACGAGAACTTCCCAGGGGGTTACCCATCCTAGTACTGCACTCGCCCAAGCATACTTAATTTCAGAGTTCTGATGGGATCCGATGCATTAGTGCGGGTATGATCGCACCCATCCTTTCTACCACACTCTCCCTATTTAAACTGCCAACGGCCCTCGCGCGAATCGACCCTTCGCCGTCAAACCCCTCCCTCCCCCCGATGAAACAACCAGACAACAAAAATTGAAAATTAAAAGTCAACTAAACAAACCACCGCAGCTTTCCGTGCGGTCAGCACCGCCTTCCGGGGGTAGGGAACCCAAAAAAAAAGAGACAATTAACGAATAACAATCAACGGAAAATAGACACACTGATATCACGTTTTTATTAAAAAAAACAATAACAATACTAAAATAACAAAAATAGGTGCAACACGAGTACTTCCCAGGGGGTCACCAATCCTAGTACTGCTCTCGCCCATGCACGCTTGCTTAACTTCGGAGTTTTGATGGGATCCGGTGCATTAGTGCTGGTATGATCGCACTCATCCTTTTTACCACACTCTCCCTATTTAAACCGCCAACGACCCTCCCGCGAATCGACCCTCCGCCGTCAAACCCATACCTCCCCCCGATGAAACAACCAGACAACAAAAATCGAAAAATTAAAAGTCAACTAAACAAACCACCGCAACTTCCCGTGCAGTCACCACCGCCTTCCGAGGGAAGGGAACCCAAAAAAAGAGACAATTAACGAATAAACAACCCCGAAAAATAGACACACTGATACCACGTTTTTATTATAAACAACAATAACAATAATAATATTAAAATAACAAAAGTAGGTGCAACACGAGGACTTCCCGGGGGGGCACTCATCCTAGTATTGCTCTCGCCTAAGCACGCTTAATTTCGGAGTTCTGATGGGATCTGGTGCATTAGTGTGGGAATGATAGCACCCATCCTTTCTACCACACTCTCCTTATTTAAACTGCCAACGGCTCTTGCGCGAATTGACCCTCCGCCGTCAAACCCCTCCCTCCCCCCGATGAAACAACCAGACAACAAAAATTGAAAATTAAAAGTCAACTAAACAAACCACTGCAGCTTTCCGTGCGGTCAGCACCGCCATCCAGGGGAATGGAACCCCAAAAAAAGAGACAACTAACGAATAACAATCCACGGAAAATAGACACACTGATTCCAAGTTTTTATTCTAAACAACAATAAAAATAATAGTATTAAAATAACAAAAGTAGGTGCAACACGAGAACTTCCCAGGGGGTTACCCATCCTAGTACTGCACTCGCCCAAGCATACTTAATTTCAGAGTTCTGATGGGATCCGATGCATTAGTGCGGGTATGATCGCACCCATCCTTTCTACCACACTCTCCCTATTTAAACCGCCAACGTCCCTCGTGCGAATCGACCCTCTGCCGTTAAACCCCTCCCTCCCCCCGACGAAACAACCAGACAACAAAAATCGAAAAATTAAAAGTCAACCAAACAAACCTCCGCAGCTTCCCGTGCGGTCACCACCGCCTTCCGGGGGAAGAGAACCAAAAAAAGTGACAATTAACAAATAAACAACCCACGGAAAATAGACACACTGATACCACGTTTTTATTAAACACAACAATAACAATAATAATACAAAAATAACAAAAATAGGTGCAACACGAGGACTTCCCAGGGGGTCACCCATCCTAGTACTGCCCTCGCCCAAGCAAACTTAACTTCGGTGTTCTGATGGGATCCGGTGCATTAGTTCTGGTATGATCGCATCCATCCTTTCTACCACACTCTCCCTATTTACACTGCCAACGGCCCTCGCGCGAATCGACCCTCCGTCGTCAAACCACTCCCTCCCCGCGACGAAACAACCAAACAACAAAAACCGAAAAATTAAAAGTCAACTAAACAAACCACCGCAGCTTCCCGTGCGGTCACCACCGCCTTCCGGGGGAAGGGAACCCAAAAAATGAGACAATTAACGAATAAACAACCCATGGAAAATAGACACACTGATACCATGTTTTTATTAAAAACAACGATAACAATAATAATACAAAAATAACAAAATAGGTGCAACACAAAGACTTCCCAGGGGGCCACCCATCCTAGTACTGCTCTCACCCAAGCACGCTTAACTTCGGAGTTCTGATGGGATCTGGTGCATTAGTGCAAGTATGATCGCACCCATCTTTTCTACCACACTCTCTCTATTTAAACCGCCAACGACCCTCGCGCGAATCCACCCTCCGCCGTCAAACCCCTCCCTCCCCCCGACGAAACAACCAGACAACAATAATCAAAAAATTAAAAGTCAACTAAACAAACCACCGCAGCTTTCCATGCGGTCACCACCGCCTTCTGAGGGAAGGGAACCCAAAAAAAGAGACAATTAACGAATAAACAACCCATGAAAAATAGACACACTGATACCACATTTTTATTAAAAACTACAATAACAATAATAATACTAAAATAACAAAAATAGGTGCAACACGAGGACTTCCCAGGGGGTCACCCATCCTAGTACTACTCTCGCCCAAGCACGCTTAACTTCGGAGTTCTGGTGGGATCCGATGAATTTGTGCTGGTATGATCGCACTCATCATTTCTACCACACTCTCCCTATTTAAACCGCCAACGGCCCTCGCGCAAATCGACCCTCCGCCGTCAAACCCCTCCCTCCCCCCGACGAAACAACCAGACAACAAAAATTGAAAAGTAAAAGTCAACTAAACAAACCACCGCAGCTTCCCATGCGGTCACCACCGCCTTCCGGGGGAAGGGAACCCAAAAAAAGAGACAATTAACAAATAAACAACCCACGGAGAATAGACACACTGATACCACGTTTTATTAAAAACAACTGATATGGGTTAGGTTTAGTGGTTCCCTGGTGAAAAAGGGAAAGAAGATAGCAGAATTAAGAAGTAAGTCAATATCGACCAAGATATACCTTAAGGGAAATAAGCTAATATCGACCGATATATACCTCAAAGGAGGTTGGCCGACATTGATCGATACATACCTCAAGAGAAGTAGGTCAATATCGACTGAGACATACCTTAGGGGAAAGCAGGTTAATATCGATCGATATATACCTTAATTAGGGTAGGCCAATATCGGCCAAGACATACCTTAGGGGAAGGCAGGTTAATATCGACCGATATATACCTTAATTAGAGTAAACCAATATCGACCAAGATATTCCTTTAGGGGAGTAAGCCAATATCGACCGATATATACCCTTAATTAGGGTAGGCCAATATCGGCCAAGACATACCTTAGGGGAAGGCAGGTTAATATCGAGCGATATATACCTTACTTAGAGTAAATCAATATCGACCGAGATATACCTTAAGGGGAGTAATCCAATATCGACCGATATATAACTCAAAGGAGGTTGACCGACATCGATCGATACATACCTCAAGAGAAGTAGGCTAATATCGGCCAAGATATACCTTAGGGGAAGGCAGGTTAATATCGACCGATAGGTACCTTAAGGAAAGTTAGTTAATACCGATCGAGAATTATCTTGAGAAGAGTAGGCCAATATCAGTCGGGATACATCTCAGGAAAGGTAAGTCAATATTGGTCCGGTTTACACGTTTAAGATAAAAAGCCAGGATTGTTTAAAGTGACATATCTAAGATTAATCCGGAATAAAAAGATCTAAAGCTTTATAGAATTGGTAAATATTACTGAATGATAATGATAAACCGATCGAACAGGGTCTTGGTTTAATATTCGGTCAATACAAAACATAGTATAATACCAAGTTGTCTCTAACGTAATAAAGACAGGACGAACAAGTAGAATCATAATTAATTTAATAAAGATATTTGTCTGTGATTGAATAACAGGTTTACCTATTTGGCGGGAAGTATGCTTCTAGACTTTTCTGCAGGTACTAGATAACAAAGAATGTACATTTGGGGTACAAAAAAGATTCCTTAAAAGTCATTTACCACAAGTACGCAGCTTACGTCATCTCATAACAAACCGAGGTCCACTTCATGACTACGGAGGTTATATGAAGTGGTATAAAAAGGGGAATCCTCTCCGTTGGCTAGGTAAGTTCACTTTGAGATTCACACTCACAAACCCTAATTCTCAACTACTGTTAATCTTCTTCTTCTTCCTTCGTACACACAAGGAGAGATCACTGACTTGAGCGTCGGAGGGCGTAGCCAGGGATTCCCACCCCGGTCTTAGGTCACTGACGATAGTGTTGGTTGGTCTCTTGTGCGCAGGAAGCCTTGTGAGCTCCGGATCTCATTTTTCTTTAGTCAAATTTCTCTCTCACCATTAAAGCTTTGCACGAGGAGGGTATTCTGTGATTTTATTCTCCCCGATCCGCTTTGGTTTTCTCGGATCGGTATCCAGTCAGTTAGGTATTATTCTTCATCAGCAGTAGGTTTTCTCCCCAGCTTTTCATTTTGTCAAGTTTCTCAGACAGGATCAAATTTGGCGTCGTCTGTGGGAATTTCACCTGAATCTGAGACTACGAGATGGAAGAGGCTGGAAAATCAAATCTACTCACTATTAGCCATGAAGATCTAGATTTTCTCATTAATACTCATGTACAGAAAGCTTTGTAACAACAACAACAACAACTTCAGGCTCATACTGGGGCTACTCTGCCAATAGGTCACAATCCAGAGATTTCGACTACTAAGCATCGGAAGGGAAAGGAGCCAGAAGAAGAGGAACATGTATATTTCCCTCCGGCTACAGCTTCCCCGACTAGATGTCCTCAAGCCTTCCTTCATACTCCTTTGGAGCAGGGAGGACGAAAGCCTATATTTCAGGAATCCTCTAGCGAAGCACCAGACAGGGAGAAGCGCAAAATTAAGATGATAACTAGTGATAGTTCGCTGGAGAGAATCATTTCTCCGTTCTCTCAAGGTGTACTAGATGATCCGCTTCCTAAGCGGTATCAAAATCTTCAAATCGGCGAGTACACTGGGACTACAGATCTTGAAGATCACTTGTTAAAATTTGAGAACGTGGCATTATTACAATAATTTTCTGATTGAGTGAAGTGTCGGATGCTCCTCGCAACACTCGGAGGAGCCGCTCAGCGTTGGTTTAAGAGATTGTCGGAAAAATCTATCCGAAAGTTCAAGGACTTCAAGAAGGTTTTCCTACACCATTTCTCTAGCAACAAGAGGTACCATAAAACTCCCTGGAGTCTATTTTCAATTAAACAAGCATCTAAGGAGTCCATTAGAGCCTATATCAAAAGGTTCAATCAGGTAGCTATTGATGTACCCAACGCTACCACTGAAATATTAGTAAGTGCTTTTTCTCAAGGTCTGAATGATAATGATTTATTTAAAGATCTAGTAAGAAATCTTCATGTCAATTTTGACTCCTTGATCGAGCGTGCCACTGAATTCATTAACGTGGAAGAAGTTCAAGCTACTCGTAGGAAAGAAGGCACTACTTTTTCTCCTACCCCTATTAAGGAGAAGGCTCCTGCTCCTGTCCCTCCACCTAGGGGACCTCAAGTAGTTCATCCACCTCATCATCATCCAGAATATCGTCCGCAAGTAGTACAACACGTGGAGATGCAACAAGAAGCACCAAGAAGGTGGTGCACATACCATAAGACCAGCAGTCATCATACAGAGGACTGTTTTGTTTTGAAAAATAAGAGAGCAAACAGGGATCATTATCAAAGGCAAAATTATTATCGACAACAATACCCCAGACAGCAAAGTCTGCTCAAACTGGAATATCGCCCGGTCGAGCCTCAATAAGGCATATTACCAACCCCGGCCGGTACAAGTCAGGTGCCCGAGAAAACTCAGCCTGACGTCATGACCGCTCGGCAAGAAGAAAACAGGAGCAATGCCGCCCAAGGCAACATTAATATGATCGCGGGTGTGCCTACTGATGGAGATTCCAACAGGGCCAGAAAAGCACACGCACGGAGACTTGAAATACATGCTGTGGGGTGTAGCATGGAAAGAGCAGCTGGTCCAGAAATCAGTTTTGGACCCAAAGATCTCGAGGGGGTAGAAATACCCCATGATGATGCATTAATAATCAAGGTTGTGATACCTAATTATGCTATTTCTCGTACCTTCGTAGATACTAGTAGTTCTGTGAATATTATCTTTAAGAAAGCTTTCGATCAGCTGCAGATTGACCCGAGTGAACTTCAACAGATGGTAACTCCTTTATATGGATTCACTGGTAATGAAGTACAACCGCTGGGTCAAATAAAATTGGTCATATCTCTAGGGGAAGAGCCTCTTATGAGAACAAGAAGATCATACTTTATGGTGGTAGATGACCCTTCCTCCTATAATGTGATACTAGGTTGGCCGGCCTTAAATGAGTTTAGGGCGGTCGTTTCTACTTTCTGTCAAAATATTAAATTTTCCGTTGATGATCAGGTCGGGGAAATGCGGGGTGATTAGAAGACAGCCCGAAAATGTTATGTGGAGATCGTCTGAACTGAAGCCAGCGCCGCTCGGAAAATCCAAAGAATGGAGGTTAATGCCATTCAAGAAAAGTCATCTGTTCTGGTTTATGAAGAAAAGGAAAAAGTCCAGATACAAACTGATCGACCTGAAGCTACTATTTATGTTGTGGTCGATCTTGAGCCTACATTAAAAGCTGAGCTGGTTCAGTGCTTGAAGAAAAACAATGATGTCTTTACCTGGACGCCCAAAGAAGTCATGGGTGTTTCCCCTTCGGTAATGGAACACTCTTTGCATGTTTTCCCAGATGCCCAGCCGGTCATGCAAAGAAAAAAGAATTTCAGTGCAGAATAAAATCAGATCATCAAGGAGGAAGTGACTAAACTCATGGAAGCTGGTTACATCAGGGAGGTATAGTTCCCTAGCTGGCTAGCTAATGTGGTCTTGGTCTCTAAGCCAGGAAACAAATGGCGGGTATGTATTGATTTCCGCGTTCTCAACAAAGCTTGCCCGAAAGATTATTATCCGTTACCCCGGATTGACCAATTAGTAGATTCTACATCTGGGTGTGAATACATTTCTATGCTGGATGTTTATCAGGGCTATCATCAGGTCCCTTTAGCTAAGGAGGACCAAGAGAAGGTCAGTTTCATAACATCTTAAGGTACTTACTATTATAATGTTATGCCCTTTGGACTAAAAAATACAGGAGTAACTTATCAAAGGCTTATGAATAAGGTCTTCTAGAAACAGATTGGATGAAATATGGAAGTATATGTCGATGATATCTTAATTAAGTCTCTTCAAGCTATTGATCTGTGCAGGGATGTGGAGGAAACTTGCAAGACATTGAGGCAATATGGGCTCAAGCTGAACCCAGGCAAATGTCTATTTGGAGCGAAGGGTGGAAAGTTCCTGGGCTATATGGTGTCCGAGCGAGGAATAGAGGTCAATCCAAGCAAAGTCAAAGCTCTGCAGAACATGGAGCCACCACACAACATGACGGAAGCTCAAAGACTCACCGGCCGGATTACAGCCTTGTCTAGATTTATTTCAAGGTTGGTCGATCGTAGTCTCCACTTCTTCAAGATACTTCAGAAAGCTAACAAATTTCAATGGGACGAAGAATGTGACAAAGCTTTTCAAGAGTTGAAAGACTATCTGTCCACCCTTCCTGTATTGGCTAAACCTGTAGTAGGAGAGACCTTGTGGGTATACCTCTCGGCCAATGAAAACGTTGTAAGCTCTGTGTTAGTTAGACAATAAGGGAAAGAGCAACACCCTGTGTATTGTTCCAGCCATTTATTAAAAGGAGCCGAGTGTAGATATACTACACTAGAAAAGTTGGCTTATGCATTAGTGTTGACTGCCTGGAGGTTGCGCCCATATTTTTTAGCACACACAATTATTGTGTTGACCAACAATACTCTCGGGCGGGTGTTGCTTAACCCGGAGGCATCGGGTCGATTGATCAAATGGACGACCGAACTTAGTGAGTATAACATACAATATGAACCTCGCTCGGCCATCAAGGCACAAGCTCTAGTAGATTTCATTATAGAAGTTCAGGGCCCTGAGGAAGAAAATACTTGGAAAGTTTATGTGGATGGATCCTCAACCAGACAAGGTAGTGGAATTGATGTTCTCCTTATATCTCCCAGAGAAGATAGACTTCAACTTTCTGTCAGGCTAAATTATAGAGCCACTAACAATGAGGCAGAGTATGAAGCATTAATAGCCGGATTACAAGCCGCTCGGCATATAGGGGCAGCTCGAGTTCTCATTTATTCTGATTCTCAGTTAGCAGCTCAACAATTATCAGATAACTTTGAAATTAATAATTATAGGCTCAAGTTATATGCTGAGGCATTTGATAAATTGAAGTCTCAGTTTCAAGAAATAAATATACACAAAGTTCCTCGATCCGAGAATCATGTTGTTGATGAATTAGCTAAATTGGCCTCTTCTATAACACCATGGAATCTGGATCGGCCAGTGGAACAGACCCTGTTAATATCTTGTATCGAAAGATAAGCTGACGTAGAAATACAAGGTGACTGGAAGGCACTAATCATATTATATTTGCAACAGGGCATTCTTCCGAATGATGCAGAACAAGCAAGGATATTTAAGAAGAGAGTTGCTCAGTATACTATGATAGGGGAGCAATTATATAAAAGAGCTTTTTCCAGACCTTTTCTTAAGTGTATTGGCACAAAAGATATACAATTTATCTTGCAAGGGGTTCATCAAGGCTCATGTGGCAGTCATATAGGAGGGAGATCCTTAGCTCGCAGAATTTTACTAGCAGGATATTTCTGGCCTACTCTACATGAAGATGCTAACAGATTGGTAAGAACTTGTATTTCTTATCAGAAACATCAGAATATTTCACATCATCCCACGCAATTATTAAGAACCTCTATAGTCTCCTGCCCCTTTGATCAATGGGGCATGGATATAGTGGGCCCATTTCCTATGGCAACTACACAAAGAAGATTTTTATTAGTAGCAGTGGATTCTTTCTCTAAATGGGTAGAAGCAGAACCACTTGCTCGAATTACTGAAGATGTAGTTATTAAATTCCTATGGAAAAATATCATATGCAGATTCGGTACTCCTCACAAATTAGTTTCTGATAATGGAAGGCAATTCCAAGGAGACAGAATCTTAGATTGGTGCAAAAGCTATGGTATCATTCAATCATTCACCTCTGTGGCGTATCCACAGAGTAATGGTCAAGCAGAGGTAACCAACAGAGAAATTATAAGAGGCTTAAAAACCAAACTAGATCATGTTGGAGGTAGTTGGGTAGATGAATTACCCAGTGTTCTTTGGGCCTATCGTACTACACCCCGAGAAGCTACAGGGATGACTCCTTTCCAACTGGTTTATGGGGGAGAAGCAGTAATTCCTATCGAGGTGGGAATAGAATCTGATAGAAAACAGTTATATGATGAAGATAATGCTGGTCGACGACTCATGGAGCTGGATTTGATAGAGGAAATCAGAGACAAAGCTGCAACTCATCTCACCTCCTATCGACAACGAATGAGACAAAATTATAATAGAAGAGTCATCCCAAGATTTTTCCAAGTGGGAGATCTAGTATGGAAGCGTGTTAAGCCTGTTGGGGATGTTAGCAAGTTAGCACCACAATGGGGAGGGCCTTACAAGGTGGTGGAAAAATTGACATCGGACTCATATTATCTACAAGACACTGAAGGAAGAACTCTCGAGCGTCCCTCGAGTGCAAATCATTTACATCCCTACCGAACTTAACAAGCTCATATCATTCAAGAATGTGTCTGAGAGAACAAATCAGAATTACTTGAAGCGGTTTCCCTGTGTATAAATGACAAATATGCTTATAGTTTATGTACTTTATTCAACTCAATAAATACAATTCAGGCCAAATATCGCCCAAGAAACAAATATGGTTCAAACAGCATGATAATTATTAGGCAAACAGTTCTAATCTGTTCAAACGATCGCCGAATGGGAGCTCTAAGGAAGGGCCTACCAGGTTTTCCTTAAGAAAATCTCCAAAGAACGCTAAACCATCACAAGGTTAGTGCAAGCATTTTTACTTTACATCAAAAGCATAGTCGATCGGGAAATCTCATGAAGTAACTCGGACGGGTCTTCATGGGAGGAACCAGAGACTTTAAACTATCATAAAAGTATAGTCGATCGGGAAATCTCATGAAGTAACTCAGACGGGTCTTCATGGGAGGAACCGGAGACTTTAAACTATCATAAGAGCATAGTCGATCGGGAAATCTCATGAAGTAACTCGGACAAGTCTTCATGAGAGGAACCGGAGACTTTAAACTATCATAAAAGCATAGTCGATCGGGAAGTCTCATGAAGTAACTCGGACGGGTCTTCATGGGAGGAACCAGAGACTTTAAACTATCATAAAAGCATAGTCGATCGGGAAATCTCATGAAATAACTCGGACGGGTCTTCATGGGAAGAACCGAAGACTTTAAACTATCATAAAAGCATAGTCGATCGGGAAATCTCATGAAGTAACTCGGGCGGGTCTTCATAGGAGGAACCGGAGACTTTAAACTATCATAAGAGCATAGTCGATCGGGAAATCTCATGAAGTAACTCGGACGGGTCTTCATGGGAGGAATCAGAGTCTTTAAACTATCATAAAAGCATAGTCGATCGAGAAATATCATGAAGTAACTCAGACGGGTCTTTATGGAAAGATCCGGAGACTTTAAACTATCATAAAAGTATAGTCGATTGGGAAATCTCATGAGGTAACTCGGACGGGTCTTCATGGGAGAAACCGGGGACTCTAAACTATCATAAAAGCATAATCGATCGGAATTATATTGTCAGTATAAATTCAGAGTTATGCGGATTTCTTCATAAAAATCATTTGGTATTACACTCCAGATCAAGATTCAATGTGCGAGGGGGATTCTATATATACATATAATCTTGCAAAATTACATTCCCTATCTGGAGTCTCGATCATATGAAGCTTTTTATCTGAAATTACTCAGAAAGTTATACTCAACTAAAGCACAGAAATTCCATGAAATTTTTTCATATAAAATCGCTCGGAATTACATGCTCTTCTGAGATGTTACCAATTAAGGAATTTATCCAAACAAGATCTAATTCCAAGGAATAAGGGAGGAATTCTTGAACGAGATAATACTTATTCTTAGTTCTTAAAAGCATTTCAAAGGAAGCAATGTCAAGCTAACACAAACCAAGAAAAACAGGTAAGTACCAAATTTTTCTTAATAGTGCAACTACTTAATTACAGATCTTTTAAATTACAAGTCTTTTCATTACAAGTCTTCTAATTACAAGTCTTTTATTATAAGTCTTTTTAAATACATAACCATGCTTACTCAAAATGGCTCGTTACATTTTCGGGTAATTCTTTGTTGAGTCTGCGACGGTTTACGAATAGAGGAGGAGGTTCCCTGGGTAGATAACCACCCTCTCTCAGTTGTTGAAGAATCCCTGCCACAGAATGATTTAAAGCCCCTATGATTCGATGAACATATTCGTTAACAAACGCCGGAGACCTTAGATAAGTTAGGCGTCTCTCTTCCCATCGGTTTTCCTCATGCTCCTTATAACTTTGAAATTCAGCCTGTGTTTTAGCAGCTTGATCTTTGAGAGTGTCTTTCTCCAATTTAAGCTATTCTAGCTCTTTTCGAAGTGAGGATATTTCATCATCTTGGGCCTTTCTTTGTTCTTGATCTTCTAGCAAAGCAAAATCTCTTGATGCTGATTCTTGAGCCTGATCAGAATGACAGACATTATGAAGCCTCTCCACTTTCTCTAGAATAAGGCTTTTATGAGAAACATCTGAAAGGACTTTGTCCTTCAGAGCAATTTCCATCCGCAGACCAGAATGTAATCGATCCACTTGTAGCTCTAAGGTTCTCCTTTCAAGCTCTTTATTTTTCAATGACTGCTGTAACTCCTGTAATTCTTTCTTCATAGCCTCTATTTGTTGATCTTGTGAGGCTACTTTCTTGCGTAATTGGGTGAGCTCAATGTGAGAAGGAGGAAGATTGGCTTGCAATATCTCTACCTGAGCCTTTAACTTGCCATTTTCCCTTTCTAAGGCAATGACTAGCTGGTCCAGATGAAGACTTGAGGCAAGGAACTAAAAATAATAATACATTTAGTGAAAGTAATAAGAAGTCAACAATATGTAATGAAAAATACTTACAGCAACAGTTTGGCAACTATGATGGTCGACACGGCTGGAAATACTAGTGCCTTTTAATAATTCTTGGCTATGCAACCAAGACTCAGACAGTGGGCCTTGTAGTTGTAAAAAACCGTAACCAGGTGGGTCCGAAGTTTGTCCCATTTGAGAGAGAAGACCCATAGCTTGTCTAAATAAAGGCGTGGAGGCAGAAGGAGAAGAGGGTCGTGGAAAAAGAGGGAAGAGGAATGAGGGGAGTAGTAGAACCGGGAATGATAGAGGATGAGCTAGAAGGGAAAGAAGTAGTGGAAACAAGAACAACAGAAGAAGAACTAGAGGGGACGGAAGGTGGTAATACAAGAAGAGTTGATTCAATTGTTGAAGCACGGATTGCTAATGGCCCTGGACTTGGAGAAGATCTCCGGCAAGGTGTTCGTTTAGCTCGTGGCCCAAAAGCTAGAGGAGGCAAGGCCGGGGCAAGAGGTTGAGAGGATACAGAGGGGGTAACGACCATCTGAGAAGCAGAAGAAGCTGAAACAATAACAGGAGAGGAGAGGATGAGTAGAGTCGGTCTCATCATCCTAAGAGAAAGATTGGAGATAATATGAGTAGGAGACATTGGTGCCTTACCTCTCTTAAAAGAAATAGGTGCCGAAACGAGGGGATTTTGTACAAAGGTACCAAAGAGGTCGCCAAAAGGAACATCCTCAGTCAGCCTGGGTTTCTTGATCAAGGTAATAAAAGGTTGTTCCTCTTCCTCTTCCATAGTTGCAGCAGCTTCCGCTTCTTGCTCTTCTTTAGACAACAAACCCAGGGTAGAGGAAGTGAGATTGGCTTGAAGAGCTTGTAGTCATTTTTCTCCGAGATTATTCAGAAGAGACTTAGTCATAGTAGTGTTCTTATACATGAAGGCCGGTAGAAGAGCATCAGCTGAAACATAAGAATTGGGCATCATTATAGAGGATGATTAGCAACCAATTGATAAATATAGTTCAAAATGTTTAGACATACCAAAAGTGACATCCAGGGGAGTGTCGATGTTACTTATCCCAAACCGAAACATCAAGCCTTCCACAATCAAGGATGGTAAGCTGAATTTTGCCCCCTTTAGCTTGGATAAAGCGAATGAGACAGAGGGATCATCGAGGAGATTGTCGGCACTAGGAATGGGAGGGATATCATATATCCATTGAACAGGAAAATGAGGAGAAGAAGGGAGGCACATAAAGAAAATTTTGTGACGTCATTCCCCTTGAGGAGGAATTCGGTTGAACAAAGTAGCCTTAGGGCGAGACTGAAATTTGAAGACACTGATATCTACTTGGCGCAGAATGAAGAAGTGATGAAAAAGATGAGGGAATAGAGGAAAATCTAGCAGTTTAGACACCCCAACGAAACCCATGAGGATAGAAAAAGACTGAGGGATAAATTGATTAAGGGGAATCTTAAAGTAGATACTAACATCAGAGAAAAAGGGATGAAGAGGGAATCGAAAACCTTGTAAAACTTGGTCCCGAATGATAGATATGTATCCCAGAGGAGGAAGATGTGGTCTATCCTGTGGGGTAGGGCGAACTATGTAGGAAGGAAAACCATAGCTCACTTGTAAATCCACCTCCTCTGGTTCTATAAGGTTAGAAGCGCACGAAAGAAACCATGCAGGGGGAGAAGTGGCCATGGCGGAATGACAGAAGGAAAGCAAACAAAGGAGAAGGTAGGGATATTCAAAAAGAAGAAGATAGCATCTTAAACCTCCTTCTATCTTCCTCAGGGCCTTATACCCAAGAACCCTTAAACAGGAGAGGAAGAAGAACTAGAAAAAGGAAAAATTCGAAAGCATAGGGGTATATAAAATAGTAATATCAATGGCAGTTTGAGTAAAACTTAAGTATAAAAGTGGGTATAGAGAGAAGGAGTATGAATCCAATAAGGAAGAGTACCCGGAATCGTAACCGTCATAAAGAGGTAATGTCATCAAAGGATATAATCGAATTCAAAAAGAAGGATGAATCCCAAGAAAAAGGTATTAAGTCTAGTAATCTTCCTTGGGAAACGTGACCAGGTTTTTCTCGATATATGCTTGATTCTTAAAGAATCAAAGAAGTATGGAGAAAATCGATCGGGTACTAGGTTGATAAAATAATTTCAGATTATCTATTTGGATAAAACAATAAACCCGGACAGTCACACTTGACCGGACGAGATTTAGTTAAGTATAAGGCATCAGTCGATATGTTCTCGCCTAAGGGTATATCGACCAGGTATAATAAACCAATTGATATCGAAAATAGCATATTATAAAGTATCATGTTATATCGAACGGGACTCGGTTAGAAAGTACCGGACGGGATTTGTAAGCATAAGTATGAATCGATCGGTTACGATAGATCGGCCGAGATGAATGATATATTGAGTGAGGTTTTATAATAGCAAGCCAGCTGGCATTCGCCATAATAAATCAGATGAAATTTAGTTAAGTATAATGCACCAGATGGTACTCATAGACACAAATATAAATCGACCGGTTATAATAGACCGAACGATATTAATAATATTACGACGGGCCGCATTAAATTGGGCGGGACTTAGTTAACTACAAAGTACCGGACGATATTTGTAAACACAAGTATGAACCGGCCGGTCACAATGGATCGGCCGAGATAGAGGATATTATAGTATATTGAGTGAGGTTTCATAGTGGCAAGCCAAGCGACATCCGATATACTTAGATAAAACAAGTAACCATCACGAAAAGGAACAGATTTAGTAATAAAGATAGAAGTTCAACTTTACATGAACAAACCAGATTGTCATCACGAATTCCAGGTAACTTTACAATAATCTGGATTCGAGTGAAGAAATTACTCTATAGTTAACTGAGGAAATAGATCAGCGGGCCTATTATCAAGAAGTTTACGTCGGTTCAAGAAATTAAGAGGGGGATCACGAGATAAAAAGCCTTCTTCTCGTAGTTGCTTCACTGCTCCTTCAGCTCCGGCATTGTAGGCTGCCAAAATCGACTTTACGATGGGCCTATTGAACTCAAGAGAGTGGATCAAGACGGTAGCTCCCTCCTTGAAGCGAGTGTCTTCACTAGCCTTGTAGACTATTAAATCCATTTGAGAAGTTTTTAGCTCAGCGTCTTTGGTGGATGTCTCTGCTTTGGCTATGTTCAAAGAGGTATTCAAAGAAGCTATCTCATCATCTTTCAAATGCAAAGCCTTGAGTTTATCAGCCAATGTAGATTCATATTCAGATTTTAACTTCTTAAGTTCGACCGTCTGATTCTCTAATTTAGAAGTTAGTTCCTGGTCAAGATCCATAGCTAATTTGAGTTGCGATTGGAGACTCTCAATTTGAGATTCATATTGTCTCTTGGATTCTTTTGAAACTCTAGCAGAAGACATCTCAGCAACTTGCTGGTTCAATTTCTTATTCTCATTATACAAGTTATGCATTAGCCGAGATAGACCCATGTTTTCTAACCATCGCTGGAAATATAATGAAGGGTCAGCAAATAGTCAAGGATAAAAAATAAATAAACATTGATGAACATACCCGGGTTTCCTTGTGAGAGAATCGATCGATTGTCTCAGGGGTGGTAAGCTCCCCAAAGAGAGGATGAATTTCCTCCCAGGCAATAGCAAAAGAACCCCCCCCCCCCCCCCCAACAAGATAGGGAGGACGGGAATGGCAGAGGAACCCATGGAAAAAGAAGAAGTTGGAATAGAAGGGGGAGCGAAAACCAGATAAGAAGAAGGTGAGGAAAGTAAAGATCCAGATTCCGGAATAGACAGAGGAAAGGTGAAAGAAGTGCCACTAGGAGCAGTGGTACTAGAGGAAGGTGAAGAGGAGAAAACAAGAGAAGGATAAAGGTCGGCTAAAGTGGGCTCAGCAGAAGGAAGATCAGCAGAAGCAAAGTCTTCTGAGAGCAATTCTTCAGCAGAAAGGATGAGTCTCCTTTTGGGAGGAGGAGCCCTAGTAAGTTTATGCCCTGGGCGTTTGCCGGGAGCAACTTCAGCTATTGATTTACCGAAGCTCATAGGAGATGTAAGCTCAATGATAGGAAGGGGAGTGGTTGTTGAAGGAGCAACAGCCACTGATGAAGAAATAGTCGGCAGAGAGACAGCAGGAGTTTCTGCAGGAGAGCCTTCAGGAACCTCAGAAACTACCTGAGAGCTGGATACTTCAACCAGGGGAACTGAATCTTCGACTGGGGGTGGTGGAGTAATGGCAGCAAGAATCTCTTGCTCTTTTGCGCAAAGTGCATCTTCTTCCAGACGCAGTTCTTCATCGATTAAAGCAGAATAAAAATTATCCACTACATAGAGGGAAGAAAATGTTTCAGTTAGTAAATATCAAGAAGGAAGAAGCAGAATTTTACCTAAAGAGCCTTGTGTATCAGGCTTGACAGGGCTTAGACCAAATAGATACAGAAGATCGACCCGTAGCCACTTAGGGATAGAAAACCGGTGACATAGTAATTTTTCACAATAAACAGGAAAAGAGGGATGAAGGTGAAACTCCCTAACGTCGGGCAAGGGAGGCAAGGAGGATCTCCAGGCATAGGACCAAGGGATGGGTCCCGGAAACTTCACAAAGAAGAAACGAGATTTCCAAGCTTTGAGAGACGAAGGCATATCCTCAAAAAGGACCATCTAAGTCCGGGATTGGAAAAGAAAAACGCCAGGTTCTGAGCATTTTGGGTAGGAAAACATAAAAAAAATTTGGGGAGTAGGAGGAATATCTAACAGACGAAATAGCATGTAGGTGCCAGACAAATAACGAAAGGCATTTGGTGCGCATTGTTGCAAGGGAATATCAAAATACTGGCTCACATCAATTAGAAAAGGGGGAATGGGAAATCTCAAACCCCCTATTAGCTGATCCCGGAAAAAAGTCACGCAATTAGCAGGGGGACGGTGAGGATGATCATCTGGTTTAGGGATTAAGATGCTATATTCCCTAGGGATTTCATATTGATGGCGAATAGCAAGCTTAGCATTTTTGTCGAAAGAAGATGAAATCTGGACATACTAAGGAGCGATTGTTTCTTCAGCCATAGACAGAAGTAAAGGTTAGCGGAACAGCAAGTTACTTACTAGAGGCGAGAAAGGAGATCGCCGGAAAGCGGGAAGCGTAAGGTTTGATCTGTAACGCCCGCCCTCCCTGCTACTAAAAGGGACGGCGCTACTTACTTACCTAACTATTCCAGAATACACATGCATATTTAAAATTTCTTTCTAATAACATAAGCAGCGGAAATGTCATGAAATTATGCTGGAATGTAACATAATATAATTGGTTCATGTCAATTATAATAAAAATATAACATAGCAGGTCTTTATTTGTCTTAGCCGAGCCACTGCCACACACACCTCCTTGCCTCTCCTGCAACTCCCTTAGATCATCCATCCCTTGCCTTTATCTGTGGTACAAGGAAGTAAGCTATGAGCACACAGGCTCAGTAAGATCCTTTCCTACTCACAAAAACCGTATCTCAAAGCATAATCATATCAGCATATAATCAATAAAGACATAATCATCTAACATTATGTAATGTGAACATACTTCTTATCATATCATATCATTATGAACCATGATTCTAACATACCATAATAAAGGGGTCATGTGATGTGAAGCATAACATATCATCAGGTCATATGAATCATAAATAAAACATCCCATAACATCATGTCCTATAAGTCATAAGAGTATGACATAACATCATGTCATATAATTCATAAAAACATATCATATTATGAATGAGTGCATTATGCAAAATGTCCTTTTCAAAACATATGTCATGTCAAGTGCAAGATGTCTTTAAACATATATTTTAATATTTAAACATAATATCAACATCATGAGGGCCCGGCTTGTACCACATACATACATATATGCGCACAAATCCCTAGGACAGGGTAGCTAGCCCCGAACCTACTAGGGATCTAGACCCGTTCATAGTCCGTCGGCCTAGGGGCGTACTAAGGAGCCCATCCCTTTTTACTAGACCCGTTCATAGTCTGTCGGCCTAGGGGCGCTTATGGAGCTCACCCTTGGTACAAGCCATACAAAGTAAAATACATGTCATGCATATCATATCATCATAACTGTCATATCATATCATCATAAATGTCATGCTCTTGTCTTAACATGAAGAGTGCTCTTAATCCTAACTTAAGGGAAGCAACTCTTAGCCATTTTCTTATCATATCATAAGGCATACATTCTTGGGCACATAGCCATCATATAAAATCATTATCATGCTTGGTTCATAAGCTTACGTAAATTAGCATGCTACATATTTGAAATCATACATGCTTGGGTACATAGTCATCATAAGACTCATTTCATGCATAGTTCATAAACATACATAAATAGACATGTTGCTTGTCTTATCATAAGGCATGCATACTTAAGCATAAAACACATCATAAGAGTCATCATCATGCATAGTTCCTGAGCATCCTTAAATAAGCATATAAAGCATCATAGGCAACCATAATCATACATGGAAAACATTTACTAGCATCTCCTAATTCATATCCTAGTATGTGAGACACCTAGTAAAGTTATAATTGGGTTTCTAACCCTAATTTCATATGGTGGCCGAAAGTCACCATGCTTAGTTTTAGGTTACAACAACATATAAGCATGTGAACCTTAAATCAATTTCATGTAATAAACTATAAAGAATATCATGAGCATAGGTAGTAGGTTCTAAGCTTCCTAGGCCTTTTAACTTAGTTGTGGCCGAACCTTTAAGAGCATGAAACTAAGTTCTACATAAGCATAAAAATACCAAGCTACCTTCATATCATATCATAAGGGAAATTCATGAGCTTGCTAAGTTTAAATTTAAACTTTCTTGAACCCTAGATTATAGTCATGGCCGAAAGTTCATGAAAAGGGAAACGACTTCTAAGCAACATACAAACATGAATACCTAGCCAATTTCATAACATATCATAAGGAAGTCTATGAGCATACTAAATTAGGTTTTGAGCTTCATGAACCCTAAAACTCCATCATGGCCGAAACTTCATAAAAACAAGAAATAAGCTTCTAAGCAACATGCAAACATGAATACCTAGCCAAGTTCATATCATATCATAAAGAAGTCTATAAGCATACTAAATTAGGTTTTTAGCTTCATGAACCCTAAAAACCCATCATGGCCGAAACTACAAGGAAAGGAAAATAAACTTCTAAGCTACATACAAACATGAATACCTAGCCAATTTCATAACATATCATAAAGAAGTCTATGAGCATACTAAATTAGGTTTTGAGCTTCATGAACCCTAAAATTTCATCATGGTCGAAACTTCATAAAAACAAGAAATAAACTTCTAAGCAACATATAAACATGAATACCTAGCTAATTTCATAACATATCATAAAGAAGTCTATGAGCATGCTAAATTAGGTTTTGAGCTTCATGAACCCTAAAATTTCATCATGGCCGAAACTTCATAAAAACAAGAAATAAACTTCTAAGCAACATATAAACATGAATACCTAGCTAATTTCATAACATATCATAAAGAAGTCTATGAGCATGCTAAATTAGGTTTTAAGCTTCATGAACCCTAAAACTCCATCATGGCCGAAACTTCATAACAACAAGAAATAAACTTCTAAGCAACATATAAACATGAAGACTTAGCCAAGTTCATATCATAACATAAAGAAGTCTAGGAGCATGCTAAATTAAGTTTTAAGCTTCTTAAAGCCCTAGAATATTCATGGCCGAAACATATCAAGAAGAAGATCAAGCTTAAACAATATCTAACATAAATCTTTAACTAAGTTCATATCATAACATGATAAGATCCATGAGCATGGGTTCTTCTCTTTTATGTTTATTTTTAAGTGTTCTAACCTTTCGAAAATATCATAAGCGACTTGTACCACAGGTGAGGGAATACTTACATCCTTGTTTGATTTACTTAAGGAGAAAATCTTGCTTGTGGAGCCTTCCTAGAGAGAAGTCCTCTTTGTTTTTGGGTTTCGGCAAAGAGAGGTCACTACAAGAAAACGGGGCTTTAGAGACGAAAAAATCTGTCTTTGAAAGTCCTTTTTCCGTCTCTAAAGAAAGTTTGAGACGAAATATTTCGTCTCAAAAATCCGTTAGTGAAAGCCCCGTAGCTAATTTTGAGACGGAAATATTCCGTCTCTAATTTTAGAAACAGATAAAAAAAATTGTTTATAAATTTATTTTTAAGTTAACAAAATAAAATTGATTTTAAATGTAAATTCTGTCTCTAATTTTGTTTTAAATTGGTTAGTAATCTTGTTTATAAATCTATTTACAATTCCATTTATAAATCCGTGTATAATTTTATTTTTAAATTTATCACTAAATATTATTATATTTCTCATCAATATATTAAAACAAGTCTTCATTTCAAATAAATTAAAATTATTAAAAAGAAATAATTTCTAATTCCAAATGTATCATACAATTAACATTAAAATAAATAAATATTTACATTATCCAAATAAATTTGACCAATAATCAAACTATAAACAACTATACAAATTTTTAAATCTTACCATAAGTAATCTAATTTTTATATTACATTGTCTATCACGACCCTCCCTGTCTTCGAATTCCATGAGAGAAATTGCTTCGCTTGTACAAATTAACGAACCAATCAATTTTGTTGAGACAATCTAACAAATCAAAACATGAAACGAGTAAGTCTTACAATATCAGAATTTTTAATACAAATAAATTGAAATGGTACAAAAGTCATAATCAATATCAATGTTCATCCACTAATTAGTCCATAGTTAGTTGTCAATGCTAAAGAATCAACAAGTCATGAAGACTCTTTTGGCTCTGAAACAATAGGCATAACAAAATCATAAAAATTAGGTCAATGTGAACAAATACTTAAGTAGGATTTTCTTCGAATTTGAATCTTAAACTTAAAATCTCTAAGTACATATAACAAAATCAAATACAAGACAATAGAAAATACTCGCCGGTCTTCTTACTGCACATTAATTAAATTAAATCATAAACTAAAAAATCTTAATATCCACAAACACAATACCACACAAACTATAAATATTGCTAAGAAATAATCTTGTAATATTAATAAACAAGACTATAGCAGATAGTAAGTAAATAGTACCTACCAAAAGATTAAAAGATGGTTTTGAATGCAACATTTGCTCTTGGTTGATGTGGCTAATGCAACATTTGCTCTTGGTATCCTGCATGATACTAACGAGTGAAATATAAGTCACAATAGAATATGGAAAAGTAGAATGACCTCATTAAATAATTACGGATCATTCTTGGATAACTTGATTGCCTCCAGATAACCTCATTCTCATCTACAAATTAGTTAGAATATTATGGCTATAAGGAAACAATATGTAACAACTTAAAATACAATACACACTAAACATAGAAATGAAGACATAAAACTAACTGCATTTAAATGAAGACACTAACTTAACCTAATTGCATTTAAATGAAGACATAAAACTTAACAATTGAAAGATCAATACAAAGCAAGAGTTAAGCAAACTAAGATGCGTCAAATTGAACCAAACTATTGAAAGAGGCATTTTACCGAACACGTTACATGCAGGAATTAGAAGATTAGAACATTTCATCAAACAAGTTGTGTGCATGAAACAATTAAAATCAAGTGCGTTCAATCTAATTAAAGAAGATCAAGTTTGATACAAGAATTCAATAAAAAACATCAACACACATCCATGATAAAAGAAACAACCCAATTTCTGTGAGGTGCATATGAAGCTGTCTGGTGGTGAAGGGAATTGCTGCAGACTTGGCGAAGAAGAGAAGGCTGCTGGATCGAAGATGGATGAAGAAGATAGCTGTCCGGATCGAATACGAAGCTGGGAAAGCCCAAGAACTCATAGATCGAAGAGCGGATATGGAAGAGATGTGGTGGAGCTGCTGTTGGAAGCTTGAAGGCTTATCGTGGAAGGAAGATGAGAAGAGGAAGGAGATGCGCGATGGGGATGACCAGAGGGAGAAAACCCCTTTCCTTGGTGTGCCGGTGGTGGTGGAGTTAGCATTGGGCAGCGTTCGCGTCGGTAAGAAGATGAGGCCGGGATGGAGGAGGGTGACGGGATGCAGATGGGCGAGATGGAGAGGATCGATCGGCCGGAGGTGGAGTGGTAGATGAACTCGCCGGCCGATTGAAGGTGGAGTTCGATGAGAAGGGGCGGCGTCCCGGCAACGATCGCGTGAGGAAGCAGAGAATAGATGAACAAACTGTGCTTCATCCACTCTTATTTTCCCAGATATGATCGGACGGTCAGGATTGGCCCGGATCTAGGTGAATGGATGAGATCAAATCTGATTGAACGGTCAGGATCGGCTAGAACTAGTTGAATGATCAAGATGACTAGATCATAGTGAACGGCTCGGAAAATCCCAAATCTACACAGATCGACCAAAATCAACCAGATCTCGATGAACGACTAAAATTAATTAGATCGGAGTCCTTTAATTATTTTACTTCATATTTGATCCAATGGCTCATATTTCTCTATATTAGACTTCTCCTTGACTCAAGTCTTTAGGTTTAATTTGGTCCAACTTAAGTTCAATCCCTACAAAAAAAAAAGTGTACAATTATAAGTAGAAATCCATAAAAATAACAAGAATTATAACAAAACTCATAATATGCATCAAACTTAATAAACATGATAAGAATGAATAATTAACCATATGAGTGGATTAAAACATTAAAATATAGGGGAAAATAATGCATCAAAATGCTAGTTATCACATATTAGTAGTAGGCGACATCCAGGGACCGTAGGATGCACAACCTCTCGGTTGCATGAGGGGGTCGATTGAAGTGGTCGCGAACCTTGTGGCCATGAGAAGCGACAACAGTCAACCTCTAGTAGCCGCGACCGACCTCGCGGTCGCTGCCGACCTCGCAGCTGTGACCAACCTTGCAGCCGCATGAGATGGCCCCAACAGGAACGAGAAAAAAAAAATCAGAGACGGGGGAAGAAGAATGCATACCTATTCTACTAAAACCAAAGACAAATTAAGGCAAGGAGGAAGGGTTAGAAAACATAATTCATAATTATTTTTGTTTATAAAAAGTTATATGTAATTTCATATTAAATTTGATTTAAATTATGTTTAAAGTTTTTTCATATATTATATTTTATCAAAGTGAACAGATTTACAATTCTGTATCAAATCTGTCTCTAATTTATATAAATCTAAAACAGATTTTATTTCCGTTTTAATTTTCATTAATATTTAAACAAAATTTGTAACAAAGATTTTATGATCTCAAATTCCATTTATAATCCATATTTATTTTTTGTTTATAAAATTTATATGTAATTTCGTATCAAAATTTATTTTAAATTTCTTTTCAAATATTATATTTTATTAAAGTTAAATAAATTAATGATTTTGTAGAGAATCTGTCTATCTGATTTATATAAATTTGAAACAGATTTTATTTCTGTTTTAAATTTTAATTAATTTATAAACAAAATTTGTTATAGAAATTATACCGTCTCAAATTCTGTTTATAATTCGTATTTATTTTTGTTTCTAAAAATTTATATGTAATTTTGTTTCAAATTTGTTTTAAATTCTGTCTTATTTTTTTTTAAAAAAATATAATTTACTAAAATGAAACGGATTAATAATTCCGTATCAAATCTGTCTCTGATTTATAAAAATCTGAAACAGATTTTATTTTCGTTTTAAAAATCCGTTTTTGAAGCCATGTTTTCTTGTAGTGGGTGAGGAGGAGGCTTGGTCACGGTGAAGAGAAGGAGAGAGGAGGAAGAGAAGAAAATGAATTTTCTTCTTTAATTTCCCCTTTTATTCATCATGAGAGGAGGAAGGGAAAATGCACTTTTCCTTCTCCTTTCTTTTACTTCTCCTTAATGAAAAAGAGGAAGCAAGAATCCTCTTTTCTTTTGAGAAGAAGAAGGCTACTTTAACTTCTCCTTCTAAATGAAAGAAGCTCTTTTCTTACTCTTAACTATATTGTCACTTCTCTTTCTAACAATAACTTCTCTTGGTCTATTGGTTAACACATACATGTATCTAGTAAGAGATCCAAGGTTCAAACCTTAGTCATCTCTTTTTGGTTCTATTTTTATTATTTTCGCAAATTTACATATAAGGCCTATTTTTATTCAGGATAAAAAAAAATATCTAAAAATCATGCTAAGTACTCTATGGGTATTACATGATCAAAGACTGCAACAAGAGAAGAATGCTAAGGCAAGAAAGAAAGAGACAAAGTTGACAAGAAGACGAAGGATTTAGGGTTTAAAAGACACACAACCGTCGTTAGATCAAAACACTTTTATTTCAATAGACGTCGGGGATTATAGAAAAAGGGGCAAATGCCCATGTGACGTAGCAGAGAGAAAAGACATGTGTTACATAATCATAAATAGACATTTATGTTGGACGCGACAAATCGAATCATGCTTGGGTTGGTAACACCTCAACGTGCGCCTCCAACATTCTCTTACCATTGAAAAGCCAATCATAATCCAGGAATTTTGAGAAAAGGTGCAACTTACTAGGCGTAATAAAGGAAGATAGAACGGGTTTGACAGAACCCGAACCGAGGATAGAAAATAAAGTCCAGACAAGCGCAAAGCACAGTTAGAATTGATATCATTATGAGGTACAAATAACCTTGTTTACAATAAACAAGCTAATATCGGTCGGGATGACTTTATCCATAATAGATAGCATAACATCGGCCAAGATAACCTTGTTTACAATAAACAAGCTAATATCGGTCGGGATAACTTTATCCATAATAGATAGCATAACATCGGTCGGGATAACCTTGTTTACAATAAACAAGCTAATATCGGTCGGAATAACTTTATCTATAATAGATGGTATAACATCGTCCGGGATAACCTTGTTGGCAATAAACAAGCTAATATCGGTCAGGATGACAAAGTTTATAACATATAAGTCAATATGTGTTAAGGCATTACGTCTATTCTGATGAACTAGAAGGATTCAAGAAAGTTGCCCAATTCAATACAAAAGATCGTTCAATTCTACACTTAGAACTGGATCAAATACATAACATTACATTTTCCTCTCAAAGCGTTAAACCTTGACAAGTCAATAAAGGTTACAAACATAAACTCTCAGAATACTTAGAAGATTTTAATCCCACCGGAGCCAAGCTTGTCAAAACGAAGAAGTGGAAATATTTTGCCTGACGCGAAGGAAGCTTGCCCGGGCTGCAGAAGTGGGAATATTTTACTCGGGACGAAGGAAACTATGAAGCAGAGTGGTCTCATGAACAAGGAGGGCCAGATCTATTCACGCCCTGGTGCAAAGGTGACTGAAGAGTCCCTCCCTTGCTTGAGCCCTTGAGCTCTGCTTCCAGAGAGACCATCCTAGCCCGCGGGTAACGTGGGCTATGCCTTCGTAGCGACATCCATGGGCTATTCAGTTGGCCCTCCATAAGTAGTGGGAACCCCTCTGAAACCCGTCGGGTTTGTAGAGCAGTCGTACCTTTGAATGGAGATTCCAGATCTCGAGAAACTTCGTTTCTCAGGATAGTTCCTCGGATCAAAAGGTTAACTAAAGTCAAGGTTTGGGAAAACTCATATATAGATCTCGCTCTATCCAACAAGAACTGCCCCCAGAAAGGGGGATCTGGGGCCATACTCTTGGTAAGAAGAAGTGAACAAGGAAGACAAAGAAATAGGGCGAATGGAGAATGAAGGGAGGGTAACAGCCCTATTTAAAGGATCAAAAGACTCACGGGATCACTGTACTTGAGTTCACGGAATAACTGTAGCAAAGAATCATGAGGCCATTACAGTACATATGGCAGAGTCACGGGTAAAGACAAACAAAGAAACAAAAATATACTTGTGTCTAGTCAGTCGGCTACACCTCCTTCGACTAAACTTGAAGGGAAGGCTAGTGATATGGGTTAGGTTTAGTGGGTCCCTGGTGAAAAAGGGAAAGGAGATAGCAGAATTAAGAAGTAAGCCAATATCAACCAAGATATACCTTAAGGGGAATAAGCTAATATCGACCGATATATACCTCAAAGGAGGTTAACCGACATCGATCGATACATACCTCAAAAGAAGTAGGCTAATATCGGCCGAGACATACCTTAGGGGAAAGCAGGTTAATATCGACTGATATATACCTTAATTAGAGTAGGTCAATATCGGCCAAGACATACCTTAGGGGAAGGTAGGTTAATATCGACCGATATATACCTTAATTAGAGTAAACCAATATCGACCAAGATATACCTTAAGGGGAGTAAGCCAATATCGACCGATATATACCTTAATTAGGGTAGGCCAATATCGACCAAGACATACCTTAGGGGAAGACAGGTTAATATCGACTGATATATACCTTAATTAGAGTAAACCAATATCGACCGAGATATACCTTAAGGGGAGTAAGCCAATATCGACCGATATATACCTCAAAGGAGGTTGACCGACATCGATCGATACATACCTCAAGAGAAGTAGGCTAATATCGGCCGAGATATACCTTAGGGGAAGGCATGTTAATATCGACCAATATATACCTTAAGGAAAGTTAGTTAATACCGATCGAGAAATACCTTGAGAAGAGTAGGCCAATATATGTCGGGATACATCTTAGAAAGGGTGAGTCAATATCGGTCGGGTTTACACGTTTAAGATAAAAAGCCGGGATTGTTTAAAGTGGCATATCTAAGATTAATCAAGTATACATGATCGTTCGGAATAAAAAGATCTAAAGCTTTATAGAATTGGTAATATATTACTGTACGATTAGTTGAATGATAATGATAAACCGATCGAACAGGGTCTTGGTTTAATATTAGGTCAATACAAAACATAGTATAATACCAAGTTGTCTCTAACGTAATAAAGACAGGACGAACAAGTAGATTCATAATTAATTTAATAAAGATATTTGTCTGTGATTGAATGACAGGTTTACCTATTTGACGGGAAGTATGCAACTAGACTTTTCTGCAGGTACTAGACGACAAAAAAGGTACATCTAGGTACAAAAATGATTCCTTAAAAGTCATTTACCACAAACCCTAATTCTCAACTACTGTTCATCATCTTCTTCTTCCTTCGTACACACAAGGAGAGATCACTGACTTGAGCGTCGGAGGGCCTAGCCAGGGAATCCCACCCCGGTCTTAGGTCACTGATAATAGTGTTGGTTGGTCTCTTGTGCGTAGGAAGCCTTGTGAGCTCCGGATCTCAGTTTTCTTTAGTCAGATTTCTCTCTCACCATTGAAGCTTTGCACGAGGAGGGCATTCTGTGATTTTATTCTCCCCGATCCGCATTGGGATTCTCGGATCGGTATCCAGCCAGTCAGGTATTATTCTTCATCAGCAGTAGGTTTTCTCCCCAGCTTTCCATTTTGTCAAGTTTCTCAGACAGGATCAAATTTGGCGTCATCTGTGGGAATTTCACCTGAATCTGAGACTACGAGATGGAAGAGGCTGGAAAATCAAATCTACTCACTATTAGCCGTGAAGATCTAGATTTTCTCATTAATACTCATGTACAGAAAGCTTTGCAACAACAAAAACAACAACTTCAAACTCATACTGGGGCTACTCTGTCAGTAGCTCACAATCCGGCGATTTCGACTACTGAGCATCGGAAGGGACAGGAGCCAGAAGAAGAGGAACATGTATAAATCGAAAAATTAAAAGTCAACTAAACAAACCACCGCAGCTTCCCGTGCGGTCACCACCGCCTTCCGGGGGAAGGGAAACCAAAAAAAGAGACAATTAACGAATAAACAACCCACGGAAAATAGACACACTGATACCACGTTTTTATTAAAAAAATAATAACAATAATAATACTAAAATAACAAAAATAGGAGCAACACGAGGACTTCCCAGGGGGTCACCCATCCTAGTACTGCTCTCGCTCAAGCACACTTAACTTCGAAGTTCTGAAGGGATCCGGTGCATTAGTGCTGGTATGATCCCACTCATCCATTAAACCACACTCTCCCTATTTAAACCGCCAACGACCCTCGCGCAAATCGACCCTCCGCCGCCAAACCCCTCCCTCCCCCCGACGAAACAACCAGACAACAAAAATCGAAAAATTAAAAGTCAACTAAACAAACCACCACAACTTCCCGTGCGGTCACCACCGGCGTCACGGACGCGGAGGAAGGGAACCCATAAAAAGAGACAATTAACGAATAAACAACCCACGGAAAATAGACACGCTGATAACACTTTTTAATTAAAAACAACAATAGCAATAATAATACTAAGATAACAAAAATAGGTGCAACACGAGTACTTCTCAAGGGGTCACCCATCCTAGTACTACACTCACCCAAGCACACTTAACAACGGAGTTATGATGGGAATCGGTTCATTAGTGCTAGTATGATCGCACCCACCCTTTCTACTACACTCTCCCTATTTAAACCGTCAACGGCCCTCGCGCGAATCAACCCTCCGCCGTCAAACCCCTCCCTCCCCCCGACGAAACAATCAGACAAGAAAAATTGAAAAATTAAAAGTCAACTTAAAAAACCACCATAGCTTCCCGTGCGGTCACCACCCACTTCCCGGACGCAGACGCGGACGAAGGGAACCCAAAAAAAGAGACAATTAACGAATAAACAACCCACTGAAAATAAACACGCTGATACCACGTTTTTATTAAAAACAACAATAGCAGTAATAATACTAAAATAACAAAAATAGGTGCAACACGAGGACTTCTCAGGGGTCACCCATCCTAGTACTGCTCTCGCCCAAGAACGCTTACCTTCGGAGTTCTAATGGGAACCGGTGCATTAGTGCTGGTATGATTGCACCCAACCTTTCTACCACACTCTCCCTATTTAAACCGCCAACGGCCCTCGCGCGAATCGACCCTCCGTCGCCAAACACCTCACTCCCCCCGACGAAACAACCAGACAACAAAAATCGAAAAATTAAAAGTCAGGTAAACAAACCACCGCAACTTCCCGTGTGGTCACCATCGCCTTCCCGGACGCGGACGCGGACGGAAAGAACCCAAAAAAGAGACAATAAACAAATAAACAACCCACGGAAAATAGACACGCCGATACCACGTTTTCATTAAAAACAACAATAGCAAATATAATACTAAAATAACAAAAATAGGTGCAACACGAGAACTTCTCAGGGGTCACCCATCCTAGTACTGCTCTCGCCAAAACACGCTTAACATCGGAATTCTGATGGGATCCGGTGCATTAGTGTTGGTATGATCGCACCGATGCTTTCTACCACACTCTCCCTATTTAAACCGCCAACGGCCCTCGCGCGAATCGACCCTCCGCAGTCAAACCCCTCCATCCCCCCGACGAAACAACCAGACAACAAAAATCGAAAAATTAAAAGTCAACTAAACAAACCAGCGCAGCTTCCCGTGCGGTCACCACCGCCTTCCCGGACGTGGACGCGGACGAAGGGAACCCAAAAATAGAGACAATTAACGAATAAACAACCCAGGGAAAATAGACATGCTGATACCACGTTTTTATTAAAAATAACAATAGCAATAATAATACTAAAATAACAAAAATAGGTTCAACACGAGTACTTCCCAAGGGGTCACCCAACCTAGTACTGCTCTCGCCCAAGCCCGCTTAACAATGGAGTTCTGATGGGATCTAGTGCATTAGTGCTGGTATGATCGCACACATTCTTTCTACCACACTCTCCCTATTTAAACCGTCAACGGCCCTCGCGCGAATCGACCCTCCGCCGCAAAACCCCTCCCTCCCCCCAACGAAACAACCAGACAACAAAAATAGGAAAATTAAAAGTCAACTAAACAAACCACCACAGCTTCCCATGCACCCATCCTTCCTATCAGACTCTCCCTATTTAAAACACCAACGGCCCTCGCGCGAATCGACCCTCCGCCGCCAAACCCCGCCCTCCCCCCGACGAAACAACCAGACAACAAAAATCAAAAAATGAAAAGTCAACTAAACAAACCACCGCAGCTTCCTGCGCGGCCACCACCGCCTTCCCGGACGCGGACGCGGGCGCGGACGCGGATGAAGGGAACCCAAAAAAACTGTCAATTAATGAATAAACAACCCACGGAAAATAGACATGTTGATACCACATTTTTATTAAGAACGACAATAGCAATAATAATATTAAAATAACAAAAATAGGTGCAACACGAGGACTTCCCAAGGGGTCACCCATCCTAGTACTGCTCTCGCCCAAGCACGTTTAACTTTGGTGTTTTGATGGGATCAGTTGCATTAGTGCTGGAATGATCGCACCCATCCCATGTACCACACTCTCCCTATTTAAAATGCCAACGGCCCTCGCGCGAATCGACCCTACTCCGCCAAACCCCTCCCTACTCTCGACGAACCAACCAGACATCAAAAACCGAAAAATTAAAAGTCAACCAAACATACAACCGCAGCTTTCCATGCGGCCACCACCCTCTTCCCGGACGCGGACGAAGGGAACCAAAAAAAAAGAGACAATTAACGAATAAACAACCCACGGAAAATAGACACGCTAATACCACATTTTTATTAAAAACAACAACAGCAATAATAATACTAAAATAACAAAAAAAGGTGCAACAAGAGGACTTCCCAAGGGGTCACCCATCCTAGTACTTCTCTCGCCCAAGCACGCTTAACTTTGGTGTTCTGATGAGATCTGTTGCATTAATGCTGGAATGATCGCACACATCCCATCTACCACACTCTCCCTATTTAAACCACCAACGGCCCTCGCCCGAATCGACCCTCCGCCGCTAAACCCCTCCCTCCCCTCGACGAGACAACCAGACAACAAATATCGGAAAATGAAAAGTCAACTAAACAAACCATCGCAGCTTCCCGTGCGGCCACCACCGGCTTCCCGGACGCCGACGATGGGAACCCAAAAAAAAGAGACAATTAACGAACAAACAACCCATGGAAAATAGACACGCTGATACCACGTATTTATTAAAAACGACAATAGTAATAATAATACTAAAATAACAAAAATAGGTGCAACACGAGGACTTCCCAAGGGTCACCCTTCCTAGTACTGCTCTCTCCCAAGCACGAATAACTTCGGAGTTCTGATGGGATCCTGTGCAATAGTGCTAGTATGATCGCACCCATCCTTTCTACCACACTCTCCCTTTTTAAACCGCCAATGGCCCTCGCACGAATCGACCCTCCGCCTCCAAACCCCTCCCTCCCCCCGACGAAACTGTTGGTGCGGTTAGCACTAACGATTTAACCCAGGTTTTGATGAATGACAAATCAGGTTAAGTTAGTCTGTTGTTGTCTAACACTCTGATCGAGTGTGCAGAAGAAGTCCAGACAGGTCGACGGGCTGACCGGATGTCTGGCACGAAGCTCAGCTAGGTCAACGGGCTGACCGGATAGCTGGCGAGAAGTCCAGCTAGGTCGACGGGCTGACTGGATAGCTGGCGAGAAGTCCAGACGGGTCGAAGGGCTGACCGGACGTCTGGCAGGTAAGTGAGGTAAGTCACTGGAGGGGAGTGACTGCGAGGACGCGTTCCCGGGAAGGGAACATTAGGCGTCGATCCGTCTTAGATCCATTTCAGATATCTAAGTCGAGATCGTGACTAGATTCCGGTCTCGGAAAGACGGAACCTAAGTCATACTTCTTATACTAAATTCATAAAACTGAACTAACACTTTGTTTTGCAGGAATTACTTGTCTCGGACTAACCTTGTTTTGCAGGAAAGTTGTTCGCTGGAAAAAGGTGGTCCGGGCGCCCGGAGGTCCAGGCGCCCGGAAGGGATCCGGGCGCCTTGGAGGCAAAAATCATCCTGATCGCGCGTCGCCACGTGGAGCTCACTGGTTGGAGCTGCCACGTCTCACCAGGGCGCCTGGAAGGGATCCGGGATGCCCTAAGCTTCATATAAAAGAAGGGGCAAGGGTAGAGCTTCTATATGAACTAAGAATCCAAGATCTGCTGCTCTGTGCTCTTGCGACGCCACGAAAAGCTCTCCGACTCAGTGCTGGTTTTGTTTTAATTCTATTGTCAGTATTTTCTTTATCTGTCAATTCTTGTACTTAACTCTGTAATATTCGAATTGATAGTGATTGCCCAACGAAAGTACTCACGGAGTACGGGCCTTCGAGTAGGAGTCGTCACAGGCTCCGAACGAAGTAAAAAACACTGTGTTTACTTTACTTTTCCGCTGCGCTTATACTCGATATTCTCGAATCGATATTCACCCCCCCTCTATCGAACGATCACGGTCCAACAAGTGGCATCAGAGCAGGTACCGCTCTGATTTGGTGCAACCACCAATCAAGCAAAGGGGGGTCCAACAAGTGGTATCAGAGCAGGTACGCCTTTTGTTTTTTTCCCTCCAAAACGGTTTTGAAAAATACATCGCCATCCTTTCCCCATTGTTTAGTATTTAAAAAATATTACATTTTGAAAATTTTGAAATAATATTTTTTCAAATATTTTATTAATATTTTAATAATATTTTATTATTTTTTTCGAAAATAATGAAATATTATTTTTTTTCAGCACTGCTAAGCCAAGACCAAGTCTTGGGATTTTTTTCTGTTTCTCTGTGTGCAAGAATAATGACTCTTCAAGAAGGACGGAACCCCTGCGAACCACCACCATACGATCATGAAGACTTCAACTACTGGAAGCGATTAATGGAATGCTTCTTAGGAAGCGTAGACATCGATTATATGCTAATTTTGAGGAAACCTTCTCAAAACTCGGAACTGAACAAAAAGGTAAGTAACATTATTTGTAATGTTTTACCTAACAATATTTTATGCAGATTAGAAAAGTACAAGAATGCATATGAGCTGTGGACCCAGTTGATCAAGCTTCACGAGACGCCGATAGAGCTAGAAGATCAAGTTAAAGTCAAATATGGACTCGATTCAAATCCAACGGAGAAGCCTACTGAATTAGGGGTTGCGCTCAAGGTTAGTAATATTTACCAAAATACCCCTGCTAATAGTAGTTTAAATAATCAACATGATGATAAGTATGAAATTAGTCCAAGTATGGTGCATGATAATCTAGATTTAAATCATTTAAATTCAAAATCACAAAATAATCTAGACTCTGATCAAGTCAATCAGGACTCTGATCAATTTGACATCAACCTTGACTTGGTCAAACAGAACAATGACCAAATCAATTCAAATAATTTAATTAATTCAGAAAATTTAAAATTAGGTGAGCATTTAGACATAAATAAGTCAAACATTAAAATAAATTTGAATTTAAATGCTAAAAATGAGAAAATGGATAAAATCAATGAATACCTTGATAAAATATTTAATAATCAAGATAAAATCAGTCTAGAAAATGCTATCCAAAACCAAGATAATTTTAATAAAAATTTAAACTTTAAAGATAAAACTAATCTAACTAATTCAATTAACCATATCAATTTAAAAGGCAAAGAAAATATAAGGATAAAATCAAACACTTTGATAAAATCAAAACGGAATTTAACAAACTTAAAATTAAATGTTAAAGATAACAAATTAAACAAAAATAATCTAGAAATTTCAAAATTAACAATTAATAAAAAGCTAAAAGATAAACCGTTAAGAAAATATAATTCAAACAGTTTAGTTAATTCAAATTTAAAAATAAATAAAAACTTAAACTTTAAAAATAAACTATTAAAGAAAGATAATTCAATTAACCCAATAAAATTGAAATTGAAAGAAAATTCAAATATTAAATACACTCTCTTAAAGAAAGATAATTTGACCAATTTAATTAATTCAAAATTAAAAATTTGAATCTAAATTACAAATTAAACATTAAATTTTAACCAAAACTTAACTATAATAAACCCAGAACTAAAAACTAAATTAATGGCCAATAATTTAGGGGGAGGCTCCAGAATAGCTGGCACCTCCAAAACTAACTTATCCGAAAAGGGTAACCCCAACCAACCTACCCGACAGGGTAATTAGGACTAGTTAAAGAGGGTTCAAGTTTAACTTGAATCATGGTACTGGTGAAGTTTTTTGATGATAGTACGTTGGGGAAGCTTGGGCATCGCATGTCTAGAAAGATATGGCTTCAATCTGGTGCATTTGGCCAAGTGGAACCGACCGAAGCTACCTTTAAATAGATCCTAACTAGTTAGACCAAGGTTTAGTACTAAGCTCCGTGGATAGGACTATTCAGAAAACCTCGAAAGGTTGGTTACTTCTAATGACGTCCAAGTGACTCACTAAGCTTAGAAGTTTATCCGAAGAATATCTATTTGTTGAGACCAAAGCTAAACCTGAATCTAACACAAGTTAAACCAAACTCTGTAATTAAATCTAATTCATCTCACAAAATTATAGGATTCCCTGATTGATAATCTAGATCGGGTGAGATGAATAAGGATTAAATTAATTAATTTTCAAACTAAATTAAAATTAAATTTTGAATTTCAAATTAAAATTAAATTTTGAATTAAAATTAAATTTTGAATTTCAAATTAAAACTAAATTTCGATTTTCAAGCTAAATTAAAATTAAATTTTTTAAAATTTTATTTTAAAAATTAAACTTAATTTTTAAATGAAAAATTTATTTTAACCTAAAAATTATTTTAACTTAATTATTCTTTTTTTTAAAAAAAAATTATTTTAAAAATTCTTTAAAAAAAACTATTCTTTAAACTATTTTAAAAATTCTTTAAAAAATTCTTTAAAAACTCTTTTAAAAATTCTTTTTAAAAAAAAATTTCTTTAAAAACTATTTTAAAAATTCTTTAAACTATTTTAAAAACTCTTTAAAAATTATTTTAAAAATTATTTAAAAACTCTTTTAAAAATTCTTTTTAAAAAAAAAATTCTTTAAAAACTATTTTAAAAATTCTTTAAACTATTTTAAAAACTCTTTAAAAATTATTTTAAAAATTATTTAAAAACTCTTTTAAAAATTCTTTTAAAAAAAAAATTCTTTAAAAACTATTTTAAAAATTCTTTAAACTATTCTTTAAACTATTTTAAAAATTCCTTAAAAAATTATTTTAAAAATTCTTTAAAAACTCTTTTAAATATTCTTTAAAAACTATTTTAAAAATTCTTTAAACTATTCTTTAAACTATTTTAAAAATTCTTTATAAAATTATTTTAAAAATTCTTTAAAAACTCTTTTTAAAATCATTTTAAAAATTTTAAAAAATTCTTTTAAAAATTATTTTAAAAACTCTTTTAAAAATCATTTTAAAAATTTAAAAAAAAATCTTTTAAAAAATTATTTTAAAATATTTTAAAAATTATTTTAACTTAAAAATTATTTTAACTTAAAAAAAAATAGTAATAATAATAAATTATTTCTATAGACTATTTTCACTTTAAAGATTATTATTTTGACTCATTTTTAATCTTAAACATCATTTTAACCTTAAAATTATTTTTTAATTTAACTTAACTGAAAATTAGATCTTAAATTAAAATTCATTTAAAACTTAGACATCTAACTTAAAAACTTAAATTCTGTTAACTTTAACTTTAAACTTAATTATGTAATTAATAAGTAGAACTTAAGTATTTAAGTTTAACTTTATTTGAGAACTAAGCTTGATTTGATTAGAACGTAGGTTTAACCTTAGTAAAAATATTAAAATTACTCTAAGTCATTTTTTTTATCAACCTTTAAAATATTAATTATTTTTATTAAAACATAATTAAAGTTTGACTTAAATTGAACCTTACTTAACCTTGTTTAATAACGAGTTTAACTTCAAATTACTACCAACTTTAAACTAAGTTAATCCAACTTAAAAGGAAGTAAATGAAAAGTTAAATTATAACTAACACCTTCATCAATTAATACAAAATTTAGATTATATTAAATTATTGAATCAAGCAAAATTTAATCAATAAATTATTAATATTGATTAATTATTGAATTAATAACAACTTATCTTACTTAACATTACACTAAAGGTTAACTTATTTCAACTGAATCTAACGTTAATTACGTTTAGTCAAATTTAAATGAACAATTTTATAAAGATAATTATACAATCGCCTAAAACACTTAGGTACGAAAATATGTTACGGTTGTAAAATTTCATATTAAAGGGGAGTAATAAATAAGGAGGATTAATAAATTAAAGGAGTATCAAATTCAGGGGGAGGTTTATTTTTTAATTATCTCCTTAAGCGTTATTTTTTAATCTTCTCTTTAAAATCTTTCTAGAAAATTCTACCTCGTTTAAAAAAAAAAATCTACTTTAAATATTTTTAGCAAATATTTTCAAAATTTTATGTTAGGTTCAGGGGGAGGAATTAATTAAAATTTTTCCTTTATTTAAAATATTTTCAAATTTGTGTTTAAAAAATGTTTTCTTAAAAGTTGTTTTAACCTATTATTGAAAACTAACTCTTATACAATCAAGTTGTTTTGGGTTTCATTTTTTAGTTATTGAAAATTGATTTTGAATATTAGATTTAACTTAGTTTTGAAAATTAAATTCAAAAATCTAGTTCTCAAAATTTGATTTTACTTAATTTTGACAATTTGATTTGAAAGTTAAATTTTAGTTTTAAAACTTGCTTTGTTATTGAAAATTGTGGAAATTAGAGTTTTTCAAAACTTAAGTTTACAAACTAAGCTTCTCAAAATCATTTTCCTTAATTGAATCTTTTACAAACTTAGTGTTGAAAAATAAATTTCAATCAGTTTTAAAAAATAGATTTTTTTTAACTCAGTTTTGGAATTTTGATTTTGAAAACTTGTTTGAAAAGCATTTCAAAATTGAAACTTGTTTTGAAAAATTTAAAATTTGATCTTCAAATTTAGAACTTATACACTTGTGTTTGAGATATTGTCTATCTAAACTTAGCTATTTTTCTAAAAGCTAATGCATTAAACAAGTTTTCAAAAGTTTAAACTCCCCCAGATTATCTTGACAATTTTTTCTTTGTCTGAAATCTATGCTTACTTAATCCATGCTTATTTTTGATGAATGCCAAAGGGGGAGGGTTAGGTGGTTAAGTTATCTAAACCAATTTGAAAATACAAACTAACTTTAAGTTATCTACCACACTCTCCCTATTTAAACCGCCAACGGGCCTCGCGCGAATCGACCCTCCGCCGCCAAACCCCTCCCTCCCCCCGACGAAGCAACCGGACAACAAAAATCGAAAAATCGAAAGCCAACTAAACAAACCACCGCAGATTCCCGTGCGGCCACCACCGCCTTCCCGGACGCGGACGCGGACGAAGGGAACCCAAACAAAAAAGAGACAATTAACGAATAAGCAACCCACGGAAAATAGACACGCTGATACCACGTTTTTATTCAAAACAACAATAGCAATAATGATAATACTAAAATAACAAAAATAGGTTCAACACGAGGACTTCCCAAGGGGTCACCCATCCTAGTACTGCTCTCGCCCAAGCACGCTTAACATCGGAGTTTTGATGGGATCCGGTGCATTAGTGCTGGTATGATCGCACCCATCCTTCCTACCACACTCTCCCTATTTAAACCGCCAAACGACGATGATCGCACCCATCCTTTCTACCACACTCTCCCTATTTAAACCGCCAACGGGCCTCCCGCGAATCGACCCTCCGCCGCCAAACCCCTCCCTCCCCCCGACGAAGCAACCGGACAACAAAAATCGAAAAATCGAAAGTCAACTAAACAAACCACCGCAGCTTCCCGTGCGGCCACCACCGCCTTCCCGGACGCGGACGCGGACGAAGGGAACCCAAACAAAAAAGAGGCAATTAACGAATAAGCAACCCACGGAAAATAGACACGCTGATACCACGTTTTTATTCAAAACAACAATAGCAATAATGATAATACTAAAATAACAAAAATAGGTGCAACACGAGGACTTCGCAGGGGGTCACCCATCCTAGTACTGCTCTCGCCCAAGCACGCTTAACTTCGGAGTTCTGATGGGATCCGGTGCATTAGTGCTGGTATGATCGCACCCATCCTTCCTACCACACTCTCCCTATTTAAACCGCCAAACGGCGATGATCGCACCCATCCTTTCTACCACACTCTCCCTATTTAAACCGCCAACGGGCCTCGCGCGAATCGACCCATCCCTCCCCCCGACGAAGCAACCGGACAACAAAAATCGAAAAATCGAAAGCCAACTAAACAAACCACCGCAGCTTCCCGTGCGGCCACCACCGCCTTCCCGGACGCGGACGCGGACGAAGGGAACCCAAACAAAAAAGAGGCAATTAACGAATAAGCAACCCACGGAAAATAGACACGCTGATACCACGTTTTTATTCAAAACAACAATAGCAATAATGATAATACTAAAATAACAAAAATAGGTGCAACACGAGGACTTCCCAGGGGGTCACCCATCCTAGTACTGCTCTCGCCCAAGCACTCGTAACTTTCGAGTTATGATGGTGCATTAGTCTTGGTATGATCGCACCCATCCTCTTCCACACTCTCCCTATTTTCAAGATGTGAGTTCGTTACACCTCAAATACTACCCTCGCGCGAATCGACACTCCGCCGACAAACCCCTCACTCCCCCCGACGAAGCAACCGGACAACAAAAATCGAAAAATCGAAAGCCAACTAAACAAACCACCGCAGCTTCCCGTGCGGCCACCACCGCCTTCCCGGATCCCAAACAAAAAAGAGGCAATTAACGAATAAGCAACCCACGGAAAATAGACACGCTGATACCACGTTTTTATTCAAAACAACAATAGCAATAATGATAATACTAAAATAACAAAAATAGGTGCAACACGAGGACTTCCCAGGGGGTCACCCATCCTAGTACTGCTCTCGCCCAAGCACGCTTAACTTCGGAGTTCTGATGGGATCCGGTGCATTAGTGCTGGTATGATCGCACCCATCCTTCCTACCACACTCTCCCTATTTAAACCGCCAAACGGCGATGATCGCACCCATCCTTTCTACCACACTCTCCCTATCTCGCGCGAATCGACCCCTCCGCCGCCAAACCCCTCCCTCCCCCCGACGAAGCAACCGGACAACAAAAATCGAAAAACCGAAAGCCAACTAAACAAACCACCGCAGCTTCCCGTGCGGCCACCACCGCCTTCCCGGACGCGGACGCGGACGAAGGGAACCCAAACAAAAAAGAGGCAATTAACGAATAAGCAACCCACGGAAAAAAGACACGCTGATACCACGTTTTTATTCAAAACAACAATAGCAATAATGATAATACTAAAATAACAAAAAGAGATGCAACACTAGGACTTCCCAAGCGTCACCCATCTTAGTACTGCTCTGGCACAATCATGCTTAACTTTAGAGTTCTGATGAGTTCTAATGCATTAGTACTGGTATGATCGTACTAATTCTTTCAACCTTGCACTCCCT